>NC_064634.1:65723010-65905510 GCF_023864275.1 Schistocerca cancellata
ACGAAATCAGAGGCAAGTGTTCTGCTGCTTTGATTATGATCGCACAGCGGTCTTGCATGTACGAAGCTTTCATGAACGCTCTTGATAGTTATTCAAATCCTCAAGTGGAAGGAAGGAATGGAGATTCGTGTTTAACGTCCCGTCGACCGTGAGATCATCAGAGACAGAGCACAAACTCTGTTTGAAGAATGGAGAAGGAAACTGGCCGTGCCCTTTCAGAGGAACCATTCCGGCATTGGCCCAGAGCAATTTAGGAAACCCTGCAAAACCTAAATCGGGATGCCGGGATGGGGATTTGAACTGTCGTCCTCGCGGATGCGAATGTTAACCGTCAAGAGGAGTTTTTCTCGTTTCGTCAGTATCGGATGTGGAAGTGAGTATCTGAACCGCTCGGCCGACTGCTGTGTCTGCTTGTGGCTGCAGTGTGACGTCTTTCTGTTAAGGGTGGATATTAAAGTGAAAGGAAGGCGCAGGGAGCCGGCTCGGACGTCACGGGCCACCGCCAAAACGTTGACACGTCATCACAAAGTTTGAACGGTGTTTCAGCATTTATTTCAGGAAAGCCGCATCGTACTTGCGTTCCTTTCCTGAGAGAGGCAGTTTGTATGTGGCACACTGTTGACTAGGATTCGGTCCGTCGTTATTGTCTCTCGTAGCAAACCAATGTATTTTGCTTGACGCGAAAAACGGTAACAAGTCAAATGGGCGTAAGTAACAGGTTACACGACGTCACTGCTCACACAACTTTTTAAATTCACCTGACATTTACGTGTTTTATTATATAAAGTTGCTTCTTTAGAGCACAATGTAAGATATATTCTTTCCTTACTTATAATGTTCATCTCTAAGCTTTGTTTTTCTTATATACAGCAGAGTCAGCTCCACTTGAAAATGACCGGGATGTGAAGGCCGAGATCGGTTTCAGACTCAATAAAGTTGTTATTAGCGACTGAGCCGGCTACAGCTGTAAAACTGCCGTGGTTATCTGTGTGTCTTTAAACACGCTAATCTCCAAAACTAATAGACGAATTTTCATGGGGTTTTCGTAGGCAACTTGAGCACAGTTTGGAGCACCGTATACACTTTAGTTCATCAACATCGGATCACGCAAAAAAAGAAAAGAGTATCGTGATTGAAAGTTTTAGCAAAACGTTCTTGTCTGCCTGAACACCCTAATCTCCAAAACTACTAGACGGATTTTTATGAGTGGTTTTCACTAGTAACTTCAACGTAGTTAGCGTCAGTGTATGGGCAAATATAGAAAAAAATCAGATCACGGAAAAAAGATATTCATGCATAATACAAATTTCTACATTTATGAATGTTCTACCATCTCCTCCGAAACCGCTGGACCGATTTCACACATACGTGGTACACATATCACTTACTGTCTGCAAAGAATCGCTGTGGCGGTCAGAACCACCTACTTAGCAAAGGTATGGGGATGTAAAAGAAGTGTAGGCCGCGACGCGCAAATACCCAGATTTTATTTACCTATTATTTGAGAACGAGAGCACATAGTGATTTGCAATAAACTTTACACATAATTTCAAACCTTAACAAAACGTTGTCTCGCCGACAATCCCCCAAAAATGGTGAAAGAAAAGAAGTTTATCGCTTGCTACATTTTCGCTGTTCATGCAGTAAAACCGCCGTATCAGGCGTGACGTCATGACGTTTACATTTATTGTTTGTTTGCTAATACCTTCACTCACAACACATTTAGCAGACAGTGTGCTGCTTAATGTAGCGACAAAATTCTATCACTGTACGCCATGTCGTTCAGGAGCTATGAGGGAGGGAGGAGATGAACAGAGAGATGGAGAGGGAGACGTGAGAGGAGGAGATGGACCTAGAAGGGAAAGAGGATGAGATGAACAGAGAGAGAAACAGGCGGACAGAGACGAGGGGGGGGGGGGGTGTAGCAAGTGGACAGTGTGCTGGCGTAAACTGTCACCAGCACACTAGGCCGCAAAGAGGGTGCGAGAAGATCGATAGAGGCCAAAGACAGACTCACAGGAAACGCGCCGCCAGTGCCAAAAATTTGAAATTTGTGGTAAGTTCATATGGGACCAAACTGCTAAGGTCGTCGGTCCCTAGGCTTACACACTACTTAATCTAACTTAAACTAACTTACACTAACGACAACACGCACCCCCATGCCCCTGGGAAGTCTCTAACGTCCGACGGGGGGAGCGGCGTGAACCGCGGCAAGGCGCCCTAGACCGCACGGTTACCCCGCGAGGCCGCCAGTGCCATCTCGACAGCCAGTATTTAGATCGCCGCCGCGGAACGGAAAGCCCAGTCAGTTCCAGTACGTCATCCAGTGAGTCAACGAGTCGAGTCGCCAGTCACAGCCCACTGGGAGTCGCAGTCGCAGGTACCTCGGCCTCTAGCTCAGAGTCAGTCAGTAACTACCGAGCAGAGTAGTGTACACAGCGGACTTGTACTACACCAGCAGTGAGGCTAACGTGAACTAGAACGGAAGAGCTTGTACCACAACGACTATCTTGAGTTAAGTAACTTTCTATTCTTATGAGAAAAGAACCCAGTAAATACACTCCTGGAAACTGAAATAAGAACACCGTGAATTCATTGTCCCAGGAAGGGGAAACTTTATTGACACATTCCTGGGGTCAGATACATCACATGATCACATGATCACACTGACAGAACCACAGGCACATAGACACAGGCAACAGAGCATGCACAATGTCGGCACTAGTACAGTGTATATCCACCTTTCGCAGCAATGCAGGCTGCTATTCTCCCATGGAGACGATCGCAGAGATGCTGGATGTAGTCCTGTGGAACGGCTTGCCATGTCATTTCCACCTGGCGCCTCAGTTGGACCAGCGTTCGTGCTGGACGTGCAGACCGCGTGAGACGACGCTTCATCCTTACACCTTCTAGAGCACGTTGGGTGGCACGGGATACATGCGGACGTGCATTGTCCTGTTGGAACAGCAAGTTCCCTTGCCGGTCTAGGAATGGTAGAACGATGGGTTCGATGACGGTTTGGATGTACCGTGCACTATTCAGTGTCCCCTCGACGATCACCAGTGGCGTACGGCCAGTGTAGGAGATCGCACCCACACCATGATGCCGGGTGTTGGCCCTGTGTGCCTCGGTCGTATGCAGTCCTGATTGTGGCGCTCACCTGCACGGCGCCAAACACGCATACGACCATCATTGGCACCGAGGCAGAAGCGACTCTCATCGCTGAAGACGACACGTCTCCATTCGTCCCTCCATTCACGCCTGTCGCGACACCACTGGAGGCGGGCTGCACGATGTTGGGGCGTGAGCGGAAGACGGCCTAACGGTGTGCGGGACCGTAGCCCAGCTTCATGGAGACGGTTGCGAATGGTCCTCGCCGATACCCCAGGAGCAACAGTGTCCCTAATTTGCTGGGAAGTGGCGGTGCGGTCCCCTACGGCACTGCGTAGGATCCTACGGTCTTGGCGTGCATCCGTGCGTCGCTGCGGTCCGGTCCCAGGTCGACGGGCACGTGCACCTTCCGCCGACCACTGGCGACAACATCGATGTACTGTGGAGACCTCACGCCCCACGTGTTGAGCAATTCGGCGGTACGTCCACCCGGCCTCCCGCATGCCCACTATACGCCCTCGCTCAAAGTCCGTCAACTGCACATACGGTTCACGTCCACGCTGTCGCGGCATGCTACCAGTGTTAAAGACTGCGATGGAGCTCCGTATGCCACGGCAAACTGGCTGACACTGACGGCGGCGGTGCACAAATGCTGCGCAGCTAGCGCCATTCGACGGCCAACACCGCGGTTCCTGGTGTGTCCGCTGTGCCGTGCGTGTGATCATTGCTTGTACAGCCCTCTCGCAGTGTCCGGAGCAAGTATGGTGGCTCTGACACACCGGTGTCAATGTGTTCTTTTTTCCATTTACAGGAGTGTATATGCGTGCAGTTTGTGTTATAGAAAGAGACCAGCCACCAAACAACATCCTCCCTTTGCTTCCCATGGTACAGCTCTACAGAGACAACGAGACGACACAAAAGACAGAGAGGTTGGGGGGGGGGGTAGTAGATGGACAGAGACGAGGGGGAGTAGCGGATGGACAGAGAAAGAAGGTGCAGAAAGTGTACAGAAATAGGGAGTGGAGGAGATAGGGAGAGGGGGAAGGAGGAGACGCAGATACGGAACTGAAATACGACTAAATATATAGCAGGGCAACGTCGGATTCTCAACTAGTTAATAAGTCCGTTTCTGTCCAGAAAGATATCATCCATTACAAAGTTTGGAGCTTCGGTGGTAGAATCACCTTCCAGTAAATTACCCTCAAATGAAAATTAACAGGTTGGGCTACTAATTTAAAAGCCATTATCAACGGAATATGACCTCTTAAACGAGTTTAAGACGGTTATCAGACAGCCAGCCCATCCGAGGTTCAAAATCGTCGTCGCTCACCAGAGGAGACGCCATCGCAGCGACCTTCGTGGCTCTCTCTCTTCGCGTGACAGAAACGCCAGAAGGCCGGCCGGACGCGGAGGCGGTGTGGATGGCGTGGCAATCAACTTTACGGCACTAA
The DNA here is from genome assembly GCF_023864275.1 of Schistocerca cancellata. Lineage (NCBI taxonomy): Eukaryota > Metazoa > Arthropoda > Insecta > Orthoptera > Acrididae > Schistocerca > Schistocerca cancellata. Next base: position 65,727,573 of record NC_064634.1, read on the forward strand.
TATCTGCCGGAACTCCTGCCTGCACTGTTCCGAGTTATTTAATGGCAGAGCTCTATTGTTGGTGCCTCGAAATAGCTACTGCAGTCGCCTCGTCTAACTATAGCAGCACCGAGCTACCTACTGCGTTTCCCTATTAACGCGCCATTTCCCTGGCGCCATCCGGCGTAATTTCCGAGGAGCTTAATTGCTTGTTCGACTGCCGTAACTGGCGAGTGACTGTTTCCGCTGAGCCAACAGGTGCAAGCGAGATGGCGCCCAAGCACGCAGATAAATTGAATATCGGTAAAAGCTGAGTGCGATCCGCGTACCTGAAATTTATCGCACTCACGAGATCTTAAAACGGCCCGCTGGCAGACAATTTTCCTATACAAATCTGCGAAAACTGGAAATTCCTCCGACATCGTGTTTCGATTTTCCAGGCGTGTTATTTCAGCATCACACTCCACAGGTGACACTTCGCAATCTTTCGGGACGACCAGACGTACCACTATTTCCGTGTTCTCTCTCGCGGTGTACAACTGAAATAGCAAGAACTGAAATAGCAAGAATTCTTTTCAGGTTCATGCGTCCTCATTCTGTATTACAGGGTGCGTCAAAAACATGTATACACACTTTGAAATGTCATAGACAATTTATTTCCCGTTCTACAAGGTTAAATATCTGTGAGAAAGTAATGTTATGTTTCTTCAACAGGTGGCAGCAGTGGCAGGGAAATAACTGCAACATGGCGGACGTGCGTTTGAGCTTTGAAGCGCGGAAGCAGATAATTAAGTGGTACTGGAAGTTTGAGAATGTAGCTGCGGTTCGAAGACAGTGGAGAAGTGAGTATGGTACAGAATCACCTTCAAGGTTAACAATTACACGTCTACGAGACAAATTCGAAATTCATGGAACAGTGATGTGCATAAAGGTCGATCAGGGAGACCTCGTACAGCTATAAGTGATGATTCCACAACTGCGGTCTTGGAACTGTTTCAAGGCAAACGGCACGTGAGAGTAATGTAAGTGCTAGTAGTGTGCTACGCATTCTGAAGAAAGGCAAGTTTCGTGTGTACATTCCAAGGCTGGTGCAACAGCTAAGTGACGACGATCCAGATCGAACGTTAGAATTTTGTGACTCGGTTCAGGAGATGGTGAGGCGTGAACCGGGATTTATGGGTAGCATAATTTAGTCGGATGAAGCCCAATTCAAACTCAATGTAACTGTCAATAGGCACAACTGTGTGTACTGGGCTGAAGATAATCCTCACATTACAGCTGAAAAAGCTGTGAATTTGCCTGGTGTAAATGTGTGGTGTGGTTTATCTGCAAGGGGACTCATTGGGCCTTTCCACTTTGAAGGTACTGTTACTGGAGAAACGCACCTAACAATCCTTGCTGACTCCATATTCCCTGCCATTCGTACATTATACGGTAACGATGAGTTTTATTTCCAACAAGATGGCGCCCCACCGTACTATCATAGGGACGTACGAGCATACTTGGATCACAACGTGCCAGGCCAGTGGATAGGACGCAGGGGACCAATCTAGTTTCCTGCACGCTCTCCAGACCTCACGCCGCTGGATTGCTTCTTATGGGGCACAGTAAAAGATGAGGTGTACAAACGTAAACCACGTAACCTGGACACACTTTGGAATGAGACTCAGGGGGTGCGCACAGAAATCTCATTGGACACTTAGGTACAATGTACGTAATCAGTGGTGACTCGTACTCAGAAATGTATTGATGCTGAAGGCCACCAGTTTTAACATTAATCACATTTGCAAAGTACATTTATTTTTCCAATAGGACTTTAAGCTTTCCATTTCCAGAAATTTAACATTGTAGAACGGGAAATAAATTTTCTATGACGCTTCAAAGTGTCTATACATTTATTTGACGCACCCTGTATATTAAAGCCCTTTAGTTTAGAGGATACATGGAAGAAAGTGGTATGGAGGGGATTTTCTACATGTTCACTCACTTCTCAACTTAATCTGACTTCATGACAATGTCATTGACCTTTAGGTCTTGCCTTCAGAACAAGTTCAAGTTTAAAGTGGAGTACGAACACTCCTCAAACGATCATCATCGTATAACGAGTGACAATACACTAAAAAATAAAACCGAGGCACCACAAAGAAATTATCCGAATGACATGGAAATCGGTATACGTGATGTACATGTACAGGGAACAAAATTATTACAGTTTCAAAAAAATGGTTCAAATGGCTCTGAGCACTATGGGACTTAACATCTGTGGTCATCAGTCCCCTAGAACTTAGAACTACTTAAACCTAACTAACCTAAGGACATCACACACAACCATGCCCGAGGCCGGATTCGAACCTGCGACCGTAGCGGTCACGCGGTTCCAGACTGAAGCGCCTAGAACCGCACGGCCACGCCGCCGGAAAATTACAGTTTCAGATTTATTCAAGAGGAAGAGCAATTCAATGTGCTGGTCCTTATGCAAGCAGTTATTTGGCTTGGCATTGACAGATATGGTTGTTGGATGTATCGTGGCAAATTCTCGACATAAAAGCTTTCTGGGTTTGGTACCGCGTCATAATGTAAAAACTACCGCTGCTATAGAAAATCCAAAGTTTCGGCCACGATTGCAGCGGCCTTCTTCTGGGTCTAATGGTGCGTTCTAGCTATGCAGTGTCCTTTATATTTTGTTGTTAGTGTTCACTGCGCATGCCATTACGTCATAATTTTAAAAAGGTAATTGGTTTATTGGTCACTTAAGGAAGAAGGAGAGGGAACTTTATTTTAATAGGTTATTGCGGTGGAGGGAGAACGTGACCTCTGTTGTCCATTGGCTATTGTGTTATGTGCCATGATTGGTGGCCACCGTCGAATGAGAAGTTTGCTGCTGTTCACCAGCTGCTGGACGTCGGCCGCGCGGCGGCAGTTACTCGCCGGTAGTACTGGCCAGCGTACGAACAATTATTCTGCTGGAACATGCAGTCGCCGTCGGGGAAGTTGTCGAACATGGAGGGATGCAGGTGGTCCGCAATAGTGTTTACGTGGTTGTCATGGTGACGTCGGTTACTACCATAGGTCCCATGGAAAACCGGGTGAATGTCCGCCATAGGCCGGCCGCGGTGGTCTATCGGTTCTAGGCGCTCAGTCCGGAGCCGCGCGACTGCTACGGTCGCAGGTTCGAATCCTGCCTCGGGCATGGATGTGTGTCATGTCCTTAGGTTAGTTAAGTTTAAGTAGTTCTAACTTCTAGGGGACTGATGACCTCAGCAGTTAAGTCACATAGTGCTCAGAGCCATTTGAACCATTTTTTTGTCCGCCATAGCATAAATATTGTCTTCACCAGCCGGCGTCCGTTCCGCGGTGGATGCGTCGAGCAGCCGTTCCCGTAGACGATGGCGTACCCGAAGAAGGCTACCAACCAGGTGGGAGAACAAACCGTGCGACCAGACAGCACTCTAGTTTTCCACAGTCCGGTCTCGATGATCCAGTTGGGTTGGGTTGGGTAGGGTAGGGTTGTGGGGGAAGAGACCAAACAGCGAGGTCATCGGTCTCATCGGATTAGGGAAATCGGCCGTGCCATTTGAAAGGAACCATCCCAGCATTTGCCTGGAGCGATTTAGGGAAATCACGGAAAACCTAAATCAGGATGGCCGGACGCGGGATTGAACCGTCGTCCTCCCGAACGCGATGATCCAGTCTCCACTGCAGAAGTAACTGAAGATGTTGTTGGGTGACCATAAGAATACATAGTTGTCTGTTGCCTAGCCCAATGTTCAACAACATGAACTGAGCGGTGTGTGCGGAAACACAGAGTGTATCAAAAAGCATCAGCCGATTTAAAAAGAAATTATAACTATTATGTTATTTGAGATACGTGCGTGAACAGATGCTGTTGGAAAGAGCAAACTCTCGAGTCTGAAACGGTTCCCGCACGGTAGCAGCAATATGCGTCCACTTCAGTTCTAGTAAAAAAGATGTCGGGACAACAGAAATCGTTTAGTGTTCTACGTTTTGCGCAGTGCGGGTCAGTAATAACTGTTCAGCGTGACTTTCGTACTAGGTATGTTGCGGATATATACTGGAATACTCTCTTTCAAATTCTAAAGGTGGCAGGGGTAAAATACAGGGAGCGAAACACTATTTACAATTTGTACAGAAACCAGATGGCAGTTATAAGAGTCGAGGGACTTGAAAGGGAAGCAGTGGTTAGGAAGGGAGTAAGACAGGGTTATAGCCTCTCCCCGATGTTAATCAATATGTATATTGAGCAAGCAGTAAAGGAAACAAAAGAAAAATTCGGAGCAGGTATTAAAATCCATGGAGAAGAAATAAAAACTTTGAGGTTCGCCGATGACATTGTAATTCTGTCAGAGACAGCAAAGGACTTGGAAGAGCAGTTGAACGGAATGGTTGGTGTCTTGAAGGGAGGATATAAGATGAACATCAACAAAAGCAAAACGAGGATAATGGAATGTAGTCGAATTAAGTCGGGTGATGTTGAGGGTATTAGATTAGGAAATGAGACACTTAAAGTAGTAAAGGAGTTTTGCTATCTGGGGAGCAAAATAACTGATGATGGTCGAAGTAGAGAGGATATCAAATGTAGACTGGCAATGGCAAGGAAAGAATTTCTGAAGAAGAGAAATTTGTTAACATCGAGTATAGATTTAAGTGTCAGGAAGTCGTTTCTGAAAGTATTTGTAGGAGCGTAGCCATGTATGGAAGTGAAACATGGACGGTAAATAGTTTGGACAAGAAGAGAATAGAAGCTTTCGAAATGTGGTGCTACAGAAGAATGCTGAAGATTAGATGGGTAGATCACATAACTAATGAGGAAGTATTGAATAGGATTCGGGAGAAGAGAAGTTTGTGGCACAACTTGACCAGAAGAAGGGATTGGTGGGTAGGACATCTTCTGAGGCATCAAGGGATCACCAATTTAGTATTGGAGGGCAGCGTGGAGGGTAAAAATCGTAGGGGGAGACCAAGAGATGAATACACTAAGCAGATTCAGATGTATGTATGTTGCAGTAGGTACTGGGAGATGAAGAAGCTTGCACAGGATAGAGTAGCATGGAGAGCTGCATCAAACCAGTCTCAGGACTGAAGACCACAACAACAACAAGATGTTGCGGATGCTCCTACAGCACAAATGGTTCAAATGGCTCTGAGCACTATGGGACTCAACTGCTGAGGTCATTAGTCCCCTAGAACTTAGAACTAGTTAAACCTAACTAACCTAAGGACATCACACACATCCATGCCCGAGGCAGGATTCGAACCTGCGACCGTAGCGGTCTCGCGGTTCCAGACTGCAGCGCCAGAACCGCGCGGCCACTTCGGCCGGCTCCTACAGCACAGAGCATTAGACGATGGCATGAGCAATTCCGAGAAACAGGTTGTTTGTGTAAAGGCAAATCGCCGGACCGTCCCCGAGTGTCTGACACAGACGTCGAAAGCATACGCCACAGTTTCACAAGGCATCCGCAGAAACCCGTCCGTTGTGAGCTCGACGTGCCCCCGATGTCCGTCTGGCGTGTGTTGCGTTGACGCTTACACATGAAACCGAACAAAATTCCGCTACTGCAAGCTCTTCGTGAAGATGACAAACAAGAATGTGTGGAGATCGGTAGTTTCGTTCTTGGCAAGATGGAGGATGACAGTTCTCTTCCACGCTTAGTCCTCAGCGTCGAGGCAACATTCCATTTAAATGGAAGGGTGAACCGTCATAATGTGAGAATATGGGGTACGGAACAACCACATCAAGTTGTACAATATGAGAGCGTCTCTCCAAAATTTAATGTGTTTTGTGCAGTTTCACGGGAAAAGGTGTTGGTCCGTTTTTCTCTGCCGAGAACTCCGTTAGAGGAAGCACATATCTCGATATGCTTGAAAACTTTTTTTCTCCACAGTTGGAGACTTAGTCATTTACCAACAGAATTGGGCACCGCCACACTGACATCTGGAAGTGCAGGAATTTATAAATCAAAGTATTACTGAACGATGGATCGGTCGCACTGGACCAAATGATTCAGCTTTACATTACTGGCCTCCAAGGTTACCGGACCCGACGAAATATGATTAATTCTTGTGGGGGTTTATAAAAGACTGTTTATGTGGCTCCATTACCAACAACAATGAATGAAGTGGCTCTGAGCACTATGGGACTTAACATCTGTGGTCATCAGTCCCCTAGAACTTAGGACTACTTAAACCTAACCTAAGGACATCACACACATCCATGCCCGAGGCAGGATTCGAACCTGCGACCGTAGCAGTCGCGCGGTTCCGGACTGAGCGCTTAGAACCGCTAGACCACCGCGGCCAATGAATGAAGTGAGACATCGCATAACATCAGGTGTGGAAGCTGTAACTAAACACATGCTCGCTGCAGTGTGGGAACAATTTGAATACCGTACTGACATATGCATCTCAAGGGGGGCATATTGAACACCCTATGAAAAGGTATGAAAAAAAAATCTTTTTGAGTTTCCCGCTCATCAAAAAACAAAACTTATTCTACACCTGGAAATTGAAATAAGAACACCGTGAATTCATTGTCCCACGAAGGGGAAACTTTATTGACACATTCCTGGGGTCAGATACATCACATGATCACACTGATAGAACCACAGGCACATAGCCACAGGCAACAGAGCATGCACAATGTCGCCACTAGTACAGTGTATATCCACCTTTCGCAGCAATGCAGGCTGCTATTCTCCCATGGAGACGATCGTAGAGATGCTGGATGTAGTCCTGTGGAACGGCTTGCCATGCCATTTCCATCTGGCGCCTCAGTTGGACCAGCGTTCGTGCTGGACGTGCAGACCGCGTGAGACGACGCTTCATCCAGTCCCAAACATGCTCAATGGGGGACAGATCCGGAGATCTTGCTGGCCAGGGTAGTTGACTTACACCTTCTAGAGCACGTTGGGTGGCACGGGATACATGCGGACGTGCATTGTCCTGTTGGAACAGCAAGTTCCCTTGCCGGTCTAGGAATGGTAGAACGATGGGTTCGATGACGGTTTGGATGTACCGTGCACTATTCAGTGTCCCCTCGACGATCACCAGTGGTGTACGGCCAGTGTAGGAGATCGCTCCCCACACCATGATGCCAGGTGTTGGCCCTGTGTGCCTCGGTCGTATGCAGTCCTGATTGTGGCGCTCACCTGCACGGCGCCAAACACGCATACGACCATCATTGGCACCGAGGCAGAAGCGACTCTCATCGCTGAAGACGACACGTCTCCATTCGTCCCTCCATTCACGCCTGTCGCGACACCACTGGAGGCGGGCTGCACGATGTTGGGGCGTGAGCGGAAGACGGCCTAACGGTGTGCGGGACCGTAGCCCAGCTTCATGGAGACGGTCGCGAATGGTCCTCGCCGATACCCCAGGAGCAACAGTGTCCCTAATTTGCTGGGAAGTGGCGGTGCGGTCCCCTACGGCACTGCGTAGGATCCTACGGTCTTGGCGTGCATCCGTGCGTCGCTGCGGTCCGGTCCCAGGTCGACGGGCACGTGCACCTTCCGCCGACCACTGGCGACAACATCGATGTACTGTGGAGACCTCACGCCCCACGTGTTGAGCAATTCGGCGGTACGTCCACCCGGCCTCCCGCATGCCCACTATACGCCCTCGCTCAAAGTCCGTCAACTGCACATACGGTTCACGTCCACGCTGTCGCGGCATGCTACCAGTGTTAAAGACTGCGATGGAGCTCCGTATGCCACGGCAAACTGGCTGACACTGACGGCGGCGGTGCACAAATGCTGCGCAGCTAGCGCCATTCGACGGCCAACACCGCGGTTCCTGGTGTGTCCGCTGTGCCGTGCGTGTGATCATTGCTTGTACAGCCCTCTCGCAGTGTCCGGAGCAAGTATGGTGGGTCTGACACACCGGTGTCAATGTGTTCTTTTTTCCATTTCCAGGAGTGTATATGTTTATTAGTTTCAGAAATGTCGACGTGCCAAACCGGATGATTCCATTTGATACACCCTGTACTTTCATTTGCATCAGCGTTGTATTTTCTCTCGTCGTACCTACCCTGCTGTACACAGGGGGAAAATCTCAGACTTCCACGGTATGTCGCGAGGCGTGGATGTGCATTACGTTGACGACTACTCGTGGTTTCACACCATCCTTCAACCACGATTACCACGATGGTCACGAGCTTCGCCGTTCCTACAGGACCGTTCTCGTCATCTCCGCTCCGCTCCGCTCCACTTCCATACGTTTCTTACCGCGGCACGGGCCCGCAATATCGAGACTGGCAGTGGATATCACGTTCTGACTCGTCAAAGTAGTTTTGTCATTTTTAATTTAGTAGTGTTAAATTTTTTGAGCTACCAAAGCACGACTCACGCCCGGTCCTCACAGCTTTACTTCCGCCAGTATCTCGTCTCCTACCTTCCAGACTTTACAGAAGCTCTCCTGCGAAACTTACAGAACTACCTGTTGCCCTTCATCTATAGTTCACGGTATATCACGTGAGAAGAATGCAAGCAGAGTTTCAACCGAGCGATCTTTTCTAAAACCATGATGATTCGTGGACATCGGCTGCACGGTTTCAAGAAAGTTTATTATATTCGAACTGAGAATATGTTCAAGGAATCTGCAGCAAATCGAAGTTAGGAATATTGGTCTGTAACTTTGCGGGTCCGTACTTTTACCCTCCTTATATAGTGGAGTCGTCTGCGGTTTTTTCCAGTCGCTTGAGACTTTGTGCTGGTCGAACTAAGTAAGGGACCAATGCCGTAGAGTGCTCTTTGTTAAATCGAACGAGGTATAGCAGAAAAGCCAGAAAAGAGGAGGAGGAGGAGGAGGAGGAGGAGGAGGCGGCTATCAGAATTAGCGACAGAATGTAGGCAGTTTCACTGGCCATTCTCTCCTCCCATTTCCAGAGTTTCCTTAAGGTTCTGCTTCCTGCAATCGTTTCAAAGGTTTCTCGGCAAGGCATGTTCCACAACACTGACCGTAGTGCAGGAATTATTCGCATCTGCAGTCAGCCTTGTCGGCTCCGACCACCACCCATTTACGAGGATTAGGGAAGGAGCAGTCCATCACCATCCGCCTTGTAATGGTACTTGAATCACGTAACCATTACGGCGCCTCACCTCAACCTCTCGGTACCAGCAATATTCTACTGTGTTCCTGTAAAATAGTTAACATATTTCTGTAACAACATTCAGATTGATTTCATTAATATTCTACAGTGTTTCTATAAAATAGTTAACATATTTCTGTGACAACATTCAGATTTGATTTCATTGATGTAGACGTACTTCGATACATCGATATGTATATACTGCAATGATGATATTCTTATGTATATTCTTTCTTTTGTCACTATGATCTTTGACGTACTTGTAACTCTGATTTTTGAGCGCGTAAGCGGTTATTAGTGTGTCAAGCTTTGGTCGTCATGTTAAAAATACGCAATTGTAGTCAGTTTATGAAATGTGAACTTGAACAGTGAGGAAGATATTTTCGAGTATGTTTTATATTGTGAAGTGATGTTTTGGAACGAGTTACGTGATATTGCAACAAAAGTAATAAAAAGGGAGTGTAACTTAAATTCGGAGTGCTGATTACTTTTTTACATCACCATTGTCCTAACTTGCAAAAGTTTAATCTTCAAGAATGGTTTATGAAACACATCTATAAAACTTTTGAATATCGCAGACTAACACCTAGCCCTCTTTGCATCCGAGCTTGAAATCGTCACTACCTAGATTTTCGACGATTGAGCCATGAGTTCACTACGAGAGCAGCGTGGGAAACACGAAAAGATGAGTGCCTAGTTTATGCATTATTTCAAGAAATGACTTCATTAATTGTGCTCTAATGACACCTGCTACATAATATAACTTTGTTGCTGCCCGAAAATGCAATATTTAGCAGCGTGAGCAACACTACAATCATAATTAATTTTTGACCTATGTTGTGGTAGGGTTGTTAGAACTCGCTAACAAAAACAAAAAAGAAAACCACAGATGAGGTAATAATAAAAGAACACAGTATTCAACCGTTGTCGTATGACTCCGAGAAGTGTCAGTAAGTGTGGTTACCCAGGATAACAGACACTGTGGTGAACACAAACATGCAATATCCACCATGTAAACGTTCAAAACCAGTCTCTGGTGAGACCGAATGGACAGTGTTTTACATAAGGTTCTCATAAAAATAATTTTCCTCTGTGAAAGTCATGGAATAAAGATTTCATAGCCGCTGCAGTCGTGTGAGAATGTTAATGCTCTCGGGCTTGCTTCCGTCTTAACGCGCTTCCTTTGTTGTGGTAGGGTTGTCCTAGTGGCCACAATAGAGGTCAGAACTAGCACTCAGATGCGTTCCGGACGGGAAACGATACCCTTATAACCTCCCACGTCTTTACTGCGTGTTTCCCTCTCAGGCGACTGAATGCCGTCTTCAAACGTCACGCACAGCTAAACGGAAGGCTCCGCGTTACATGGCCAGGAGATAAACAGCGGAGCATGCAAAGGTAGGGCGGTTCCCCTCGTACAGGCGACGAGGAAGACCTAATAGGCGGTAATTAAGTGGAGCCCGAGGCGAGGGTGGGATTATGGCACAGCGTGAGGGGGGAGACGCGTTCCACCGGCTCAGCAAGAACCGCTGGTAGGGGGGGGGGGGAGGGGGGAGGGAGCTAATTACAACCACACGTGTCTGCCGCCTTGCCGTGCCCGCAGTACATTATGATGCCACGCCAGCTACTGCAGCCGAGTAAGCGAGAGGGTGTGTGTTGCGGAAGGACGCGGCAAGCGAAGGGTGAGTTGAGTCACACCGGACCTGTGACTTGGCGCATCATCACAGTCCCGCGTAGAGAAACAGCTGAAAGAGTTGATCCCAAATAAGTCACCAGGTGCGGATGGAATCCCAATTCGGTTTTTCAAACAGTACTCTACAGCACTGGCCCCTTACCTGGCTGGCATTTATCGCGAACCTTTCGCCCAGCACGAAGTCCCAAGCAACTCGAAGAAAGTGCCGGTGACTCCTGTATAAAGACGGGTAAAAGAATGGACTCGAAAAATTACAGACCAATATCCCAAACATCAGTTTACTGCAGAAGCCTTGAACATCTCATTTGAAATACAACGAATTTTCTTGAGACCGAGAAGCTTATGTCCAGGAATCAGCATGGTTTTAGAAAGCATCGTGCGAAAATCAGCTTGCCCTTTTCTCACGATATACAGCGAACTATGCATGAAGGGGAACAGGCCGATTCCATACTTCAAATCGGCCGCTGTGACCAAGCGGTTCTAGGCGCCTGAGTCTGGAACCGCGCTGCTGCGACGGTCGCAGGTTCGAATCCTGCCTCAGGCATGGATGTGTCTGATGTCCTTAGGTTTGTTAGGTTTAAGTAGTTGTAATTTCTAGGGGACTGATGACCTCAGACGTTAAGTCCCGTAGTGCTCAGAGCCATTTTAACCATTTTGAACCTTATTTCAAGATTTCCGGAAAGCATTTGACACGTTGGCCTGTTGCAGGCTGTTAAAGATGCTATGAGCATATCGAATAAGTTCTCAGATACGTGAGTGGGTCAAAGACTTAAGTTACAGAACCCGGTATGATGTCCTCGATGGCGATTGTTCGTCGGAGACGGCGGTAACATGAGGAGTGCCCCAAGCAAATGTGGTAGGCCCGTACACAGGGTGGGCAGCCATCTGCGGTTGTTTACTGATAATGTTGTGGTGTACGGAAAGATGTCGAAGTTGAGTGATTTTAGAAAGATACAAAATGAATTAGACACAATTTCTAGTTGGTTTGATGAATGGCAGCCGGCTCAATGTAGAAAAATTTAGGTTAATGCGGATGGGTAGGAAAAACAAACCCGTAATGTTGGGGTACACCATTACTAACGTCCTGCTTGACACAGTCACGTTGTTTAAATATCTGGGCATAACGTTGCAAAGCGATATGCAATGGAACGAGCGTGTAAGGAAGTAGTCAGGAAGGCGAATGGTCAGCTTCGGTTCATTGGAAGAATTTTAACAAAGTGATGCACCTGTAAAGGAGACTGCATATACGACGCTAGTGCGACCTATTCTTGAGTACTACTCGGGTGTTTGGGATCCATACCAGGTGAGGTAGCCGAGCCTAGGCGCTACAGTCTGGAACTGCGCGACCGCTACGGTCGCAGGATCGAATCCTGCCTCGAGCATGGATGTGTGTGATGGTTCAAATGGCTCTGACCACTATGGGACTCAACTTCTGAGGTCATTAGTCCCCTAGAACTCAGAACTAACTAACCTAAACACATCACACACATCCATGCCCGAGGCAGGATTCGAACCTGCGACTGTAGCGGTCACGCGGTTCCAGACTTGTGTGTGATGTCCATAGGTTAGTTATGTTTAAGTAGTTCTAAGTTCTAGGGGACTGATGGCCACAGCAGTTAAGTCCCATAGTGCTCAGAGCCATTTGAAGCAGGTGAGGTTGAAGGAAGACATCGAAGCAATTCAGAGGCTGGCTGCTAGATTTGTTACCTGTAGGTTCGAACAACACGCAAATGTTGGCCTTTGAGGCTGACTGTATAACGATTCTAATGCCTCGAGCATACGTTGCGCCCAAGGAGAACGAAGATAAAGAAAGAGAAATCAGGGCTCATTCGGATGCATATAGAATTCTGTTTGCGAGTGGAAGCGGAAAGGAAGTGACTGGTACAGGGTAGCCTCTGCCACGCACCGTACAGTGGATTGCCGAGTATCGATGTGGATGTATGTGTAGGTGTAGAAACTCTCCAACTATGCGACCACAATATTATTGCACTTGACTTCCCGTGGCCGTTACCGGAAGCACGCGGTGACGTCACAGCGAACAAGCTCAGCGGTAACCGAGGAAAACGCACAGCACCGTGGATGATTTCGAGACAGTTGTGCTTGTAGTATCACGTGGTTCAGCCTGTGCTCGTAAAATATCACGATAAGCCGAAGGAAGCGTCCTTAATCGCAGCAGAGGTAGTAACATTGTGGTTGACTAACAGTATCAGTAACAAAATGATTGACAACTAGCTGCTTACAGTCCAAGTCGTCGGGTTTTAGGGGGTGGGCGGTTTCTCTACTGAGAAGGTGAATTCTGGTAAGCCGGAAACTGGCACGAGAACCCAGCAGGGCAGCCTGCCGACTGGGGCGGGACGCAGTTAACACTTGCGCACAACAGCAGTGGCGCCAGTGAAAAACATTCGGAAGCGGGAAACGACTCCCGTTCTAAGCTCGGCACACTATTGCAGATGGTCAATATTCATACTGAGTAACTATAGGACTACAGGAGGCGGACAAGTAACAGGAAAATATACTGTTGTTGTTGTTGTCTTCAGTCCTGAGACTGGTTTGATGCAGCTCTCCATGCTACTCTATCCTGTGCAACCTTCTTCATCTCCCAGTACCTACTGCACCCTATATCCTTCTGAATCTGCTTAGTGTATTCATCTCTTGGTCTCCCTCTGTGATTTTTACCCTCCACGCTGACCTCCAATGCTAAATTGGTGATCCCTTGATGCCTCAGAACATGTCCTACCAACCGATCCCTTCTTCTAGTCAAGTTGTGCCACAAACCCCTCTTCTCCCCAATTATATTCAGTACCTCCTCATTAGTTATGTGATCTACCCATCTAATCTTCAGCATTCTTCTGTAGCACCACATTTCGAAAGCTTCTATTCTCTTCTTGTCCAAACTATTTATCGTCCATGTTTCACTTCCATACATGGCTACACTCCATACAAATACTTTCAGAAACGACTTCCTGACCCTTAAATCTATACTCGATAACAAATTTCTCTTCTTCAGAAATGCTTTCCTTGCCATTGCCAGTCTACATTTTACATCCTCTCTACTTCGACCATCATCAGTTATTTTGCTCCCCAAATAGCAAAACTCCTTTACTACTTTAAGTGTCTCATTTCCTACTCTAATTCCCTCAGCATCACCCGACTTAATTCCACTACATTCCATTATCCTCGTTTTGCGAAAATATACTAGAGATCAGAAAATCTGGAATTTTGGTAAGTTCCTATGTGACCAAACTGCTTAGGTCATCTGTCCCTAGGCTTACACACTACTTAATCTAACTAAAACTAACTTACGATAAGGACAACACACATACACACACGCCCAAGGGAGGACTCGAATCTACGACGCGCGAACGTGGCAAGGTGCCCGAGACTGCAAGGCTACTCCGCGCGGCTGGAGATCAGAAATGAGCTCGATGTGCTCGCTTTAAAGACGCCAGCGAGTCCTGTGACGTAATCTCCGAACCCGCCGTCTCGTGTGGCCGTAGACTTGGCCGCAGCCCACTCGTCACCTGAGTCTGTTGTCGGGTACAGGTGGACTGGACTCGATCAGGAAGGAGCGCGAGTACACGAGTTCGCCACTCAAGTATAACCGCCGGCTCGTGAAGCTCCTGCTACATACGCAAACGTTTTGAAAAGCAATTTCCGCCATTAAACTGTTAATTACTATTCTTTTATTTCAGACAAAAGGCTGTTTTCCTGTGTAAAAAATATGGTTTGGATTGTTGTTATTCCGGCTGATTATAACACTTACATAGCATTTACGGTCAATATTCTCACAAAATACCCATGATTTTGACGTAATTCAAGCTTAAAAATCACCAAATATCATGATCTGGTCACGCGATCGAAAACGCTCTGTTATTGGTTGATGCTCCGGTTGACGTCACAGACTAGGAGTAAGAAGGAGTATTACATGTGTTACTCGAGCGTTAGCCGAAACTGATAGGTTTTTACGTACTTTTTCTGCAGAGAATTTAGCTCTTTACTGATGGAAAACGCTATTACAGCTTTGAAGTAACACTGGAAAGGAATTTTGTGAACGCTGATATTGGATGTCTTGGGAAAGTTGACGCGTTTATGCTCCACCCATTTAGAGCGGCTAAAAGTGCAAAGACGGACATTCTTTTCCCTACTCCCTGCAACACCATTAAACTCATCCATTAAATTTCGGGCATGCAGCCGCGCAAACAAAATTTCCTCCACTGATATTTCGGCCGCGTATCGTCCGGCCATCCTCACAGTGAGTCACAAGACTGACGACAAGATGCCAAGCGCGGCCTTACATGCTCCACCGCAGCTGTACTGCGCGTACGGGTCACAGATGCTGGTCGGCGGCAGAGACATACGCTTACACATGCGACGCCTGTGGCGAAGGCGTACAGACATTCGATTCGCTTATCGATGTACGATCGGCGGTGACACCATGACGACTTCTCTGCAGTTTAATTACCCCAAGAGCCGGATTCCATGGTTTGGCCAAATTAAAACCATTATTTCTATTTATTAAATTATTAGCTAATCTAATCTCTATAGCTTCCTTGAAGAGAGATTCCCAAAAAGGTGGATGTTAAAATCTTCACATCACTGTAATTCATGGAATCAATACAATGTTCGGGCACAGCTGACTTGTCTGGCTGTAATAAGCGTGTGTATCTTCGATGCTCCACACACGTCTCATGAACGGTACGTGTTGTTTGACCTACGTACGATTTCTCACAATTTCCGCAGGGAATCTGATACACACCCACTTTATGAAGCTGTAAATCGTCCTTTACAGAGCCAAGTAAAGCTGCAAACTTCGTGGGGGGACCGGAAGATCACCTTAACACAGTGTTTCTCAAGAATACAGCCTCTCTTTGAAGAAAGAGCACCCACATAGGGCAAAAACGCACTAGATCTGAAGGAATTACTACCTTCTTCCGCATCACATACCTGCATTTTAGGTTTTTCATCGAATGCTCTGTGAATTTGTTGCGGAGAAAATCCATTCGATTTAAAAATGGTCTTGAGGTATGTGAGCTCTTCTAGTAAATTGTCTTCATCAGATATACCGTGCGCCCGATGCACTAAGGTCTTAAAGACACCTATGGTCTGTGAAGGGTGATGGCAGCTACTGGCATGAAGATATAGATTTGTGTGTGTTGGTTTCCGATATACGGCATGTTCTAATGTGCCATCACTTTTACGGCGAACGACAACATCCAAAAAGGGGAGGCAGCCGTCTTTTTCTATTTCCATAGTAAATTTAATGCTAGCATGGATAGAATTCAAATGCTCAAGAAATCGATGTAATTTATACATCCCATGGGGCCATACCACGAATGTGTCGTCCACGTACCTCCAGAAGGCCGTTGATTTAAAACGTGCTGAGTCCAGTGTCTTGTCCTCGAAGTCTTCCATGAATAAATTAGCTAACAGAGGGGAGAGGAGGCTTCCCATGGCAACACCATCGATTTGCCAATATAATTAACCATTAAACTGAAAATAAGATGATAAAAGCACATGTTCAAATAAGGCCGTAATGTTCTTATCAAAATGTTGACCGATAAGAGATAAAGAGTCCTTTAAATTTACCTTGGTGTATAATGATACCACGTCAAAACTAACAAGAACATCCGTACTATTTAGCCTAACGAGCACACTATTGGTTCAGCAACGTACTTTTATGCGGAATATTTAGCTTCCTTATTAAAACCATTGGTAGGAAAATGTAGTCACCACATTCGTAATTCTATGGATTTTATTCAGAGACTTAGCAGTGTCAGGTTAACCCTGCCGTGGGCCAGCGTAGAGATTGGAGTCTTGCATCTGGACTTTTTGCAAGAGACCATCGTCCCGGTGTACGTGGCGAATCGCGACGATACTTAGTCACGACATCAGCTAAGAGTTTTAATTTTATTAACGCCCTATCACACACTCTGTTGCATAACTGGTCGAGGCGGCTTCATGCTATCATCGCTGTGCCAGGCTGCATTCTTTCTAGGTCATCCCTCGTATTTCATTGTTAGGGCTGGTACAAAGCGCCACTACTTTACTGCACGAGATAGTCGGCATGAACCCACGCCCCATGCAGCACGGCCAACGGCGAAAGGACGGGCCGCCAGGCCAGAGGTGAAGTAGGAAATACTGGGAGCAGGTAGCGGAGTTTGTGAGCGACCCCAGGGGCAGCCACGTGGAGGCCTTGCCTATCGACCAGCCGCGGTGGCCGGCCTACCTTAGGCCACTGTCACACCAGCGACTTCCTCGTCTCAAGCCGACTACTCGCGGCAAGTGAGTCTACCGCAGCGCCCCTGGCGTTTTATTCCTGTACTCAGTGTCGCCTGACAGGAGTGGTCGTTTCCCTTTACAACTTACAAGGGAACCTCCCCATCGCGACCCCCTCAGATTTAGTTATAAGTTGGCACAGTGGATAGGCCTTGAAAAACTGAACACAGATCAATCGAGAAAACAGTAAGAAGTTGTGTGGAACTATGAAAAAAATAAGCAAAATATACAAACTGAGTAGTCCATGAGGAAGATAGGCCACATCAAGGATAACTTGAGCGCAGCAGCGCCGTGGTCCCGTGGTTAGCGTGAGCAAGTGCGGAGCTAGATGTCCTTGGTTCAAGTCTTCCCTCGACTGAAAAGTTTTCTTTCTTTATTTTTGCAAAGTTATGATCTGTCCGTTCGTTCATTGACGTCTCTGTTCACTGTAATAAGTTTAGTGTCTGTGTTTTGCGACCGCACCGCAAACTTACAGTTCGGAAAATATTCATTGACCTTGTTATTGAAGTCGCGAGCTATATTTGCTGGATCCATATTGCCCACGGAATACATCTCACGTATTTAATGCACTCTCGTCCAAAGTAGTGAACAGTCAATTGCCAGCAAGGGGGCCTCGTTAGCAGGAATACTCTCTCTTCCGTGCGCTGTAGTCGACTGTGTTCGTGTGTTTCGATGTTTGTTTAGGTGTAGCGTCCCCATACTACGGTGCAGTTACCTCGCAACGGACGGGCGGACGGACAGATAATAATTGACTGAAAATAAAATATTAAACTCTTCACTCGAGGTAGGACTTGAACCAAGGACCTCTCGTTCCGCAGTTGCTCACGCTAACCACGGGACCACGGCGCTCTTGAGCTCACACTACCCTTAATGTTGACTATCTTGCACATGGACTACTCAGTTTGTATATTTTGCTTATTCTTTTCATAGTTCCACACAACTTCTTCCTGTTTTCTCGATTGATCTGTGTTCAGTTTTTCAAGGCCTATCCACTGTGACAACTTACAACTAAATCTGGGGGGGGGGGGGGGGTGCGATGGGGGGGATGTTCCCTGGTTAGCACCAGAGTTCTCCACACTGCCGCTGCCCAACACTACAATGGCAGACAACAATGCAAACAAGCCACAGACTGCACACAGCACAGCCAGTGATTTTCGTACAGAGCGCTACGTAACATTGCCAATAAGAAAACATAAACAGCCTACTTACACGTGTAGTTAACGGAAGACGTAGAAACGATATTCCGAAACGAATACGTACAGTGTAAGTCAAACGTTCGAATTAAAGTAGAGACCCTTACAAAAAACAAATACTAATAAAAAAGGTTGCATGGCGCGAGATTCGATCCGGCGACCTTCGGATTACGAACCCGAGTGCTTACCGCTGCGCCACGACGCTATGGGAAATTATACATCGTAGAGAGTATTTCACCGCAACGGTTTCTTTTAACTGTCGATTTTCTCGACAACGGCTGAGAAGTGCATCTTGGTGCTTTGCCACATTACACCTCTGGCCATGAGCTTTTATTATGCGCAGTATGAATCGAATCTGAATTTCACAATTGGCGACCTCCCCTTGTAAGAGCAGCGGCGTTTGCTTAGAGTTGTCAATACTAACATACAAGCAACATTTCGTGAAACAGCTGTAGCAATCAATGTGGTACATATGACGAACGCATCCGTCACGACAGTACAGGTAAATTTTGCGTTAGCAGGCTACAGCAGTAGACGAACGACGCGAGTACCTCCGCTAACGTGGACCATAGAGGGAGAGTACGGCTCAATATTTCTGCAGATGACGTCCAGCGACTTGTTGAGTCCATGCAATGTCGAATTACTGCACTTTGCGTGGCAAAAGGAGGTCCGATACGATATGAGGAAGTAGCCCACGACTTTTGTCACCTCAGTGTAAACTAGGCACGGGAGGTGCAGCTTGCTGCGCTAGTGCCAGTCCTAGTCGAGGGAAAGGGAAATTTTACAAAAATTCGATGAAGGCGCGGTTGGGCGATGAAATCTGGGGCCAGTGGCAGAGTGTGGTAACAGTTGACAGCCAGCGGGCCAGGCAAGGTAAACATGGCACCCGCGGGCGCGGAGCTGCGACGGCGGTACTGCACGCACGATTTGTTTTGAGTGGAGCAACAACGAGGCAGGAAACTGCAGCGTTGCTTAAGTTACTGCGATGTATGAGGCGGGGCACTAGGCCAGAGCCAAGAGTGCCGATTTGTAAGTGGCTCACATGTGGGAATTTATCCCTGCCATAGTTTCCTCTCTCTCTCTCTCTCTCTCTCACACACACACACACACACACACACACACACACTACGTCAGAAGCGAGGGAGAACCCATATACACTCCTGGAAATGGAAAAAAGAACACATTGACACCGGTGTGTCAGACCCACCATACTTGCTCCGGACACTGCGAGAGGGCTGTACAAGCAATGATCACACGCACGGCACAGCGGACACACCAGGAACCGCGGTGTTGGCCGTCGAATGGCGCTAGATGCGCAGCATCTGTGCACCGCCGCCGTCAGTGTCAGCCAGTTTGCCGTGGCATACGGAGCTCCATCGCAGTCTTTAACACTGGTAGCATGCCGCGACAGCGTGGACGTGAACCGTATGTGCAGTTGACGGACTTTGAGCGAGGGCGTATAGTGGGCATGCGGGAGGCCGGGTGGACGTACCGCCGAATTGCTCAACACGTGGGGCGTGAGGTCTCCACAGTACATCGATGTTGTCGCCAGTGGTCGGCGGAAGGTGCACGTGCCCGTCGACCTGGGACCGGACCGCAGCGACGCACGGATGCACGCCAAGACCGTAGGATCCTACGCAGTGCCGTAGGGGACCGCACCGCCACTTCCAGCGAATTAGGGAGACACTGTTGCTCCTGGGGTATCGGCGAGGACCATTCGCAACCGTCTCCATGAAGCTGGGCTACGGTCCCGCACACCGTTAGGCCGTCTTCCGCTCACGCCCCAACATCGTGCAGCCCGCCTCCAGTGGTGTCGCGACAGGCGTGAATGGAGGGACGAATGGAGACGTGTCGACTTCAGCGATGAGAGTCGCTTCTGCCTTGGTGCCAATGATGGTCGTATGCGTGTTTGGCGCCGTGCAGGTGAGCGCCACAATCAGGACTGCATACGACCGAGGCACACAGGGCCAACACCCGGCATCATGGTGTGGGGAGCGATCTCCTACACTGGCCGTACACCACTGGTGATCGTCGAGGGGACACTGAATAGTGCACGGTACATCCAAACCGTCATCGAACCCATCGTTCTACCATTCCTAGACCGGCAAGGGAACTTGCTGTTCCAACAGGACAATGCACGTCCGCGTGTATCCCGTGCCACCCAACGTGCTCTAGAAGGTGTAAGTCAACTACCCTGGCCAGCAAGATCTCCGGATCTGTCCCCCATTGAGCATGTTTGGGACTGGATGAAGCGTCGTCTCACGCGGTCTGCACGTCCAGCACGAACGCTGGTCCAACTGAGGCGCCAGGTGGAAATGGCATGGCAAGCCGTTCCACAGGACTAAATCCAGCATCTCTAAGATCGTCTCCATGGGAGAACAGCAGCCTGCATTGCTGCGAAACGTGGATATACACTGTACTAGTGCCGACATTGTGCATGCTCTGTTGCCTGTGTCTATGTGCCTGTGGTTCTGTCAGTGTGATCATGTGATGTATCTGACCCCAGGAATGTGTCAATAAAGTTTCCCCTTCCTGGGACAATGAATTCACGGTGTTCTTATTTCAATTTCCAGGAGTGTATAAATAGGTGGGCAATTTTAGCTTGGGACAGACTGTGCCAGGTCAGTCGAACACCGGGACGTACCTGCGCTGGTCTTCGTTTATAGAGGCCAGTCTCGCAGCAATGTTATAAGTATTCTGCAAAAACTTGTATTTTGTTTTCTATGTACTTGTTCGGTCTATATTATGCCTCTAAGGGGCACAACACCAGGGCAGGACGGAATGGCAGCCTGGAACTTGGAGATCGCACGGTCTGGCTAAAAGAGGGCAGTGACAGCTGTCTGCAGAGGGTCCACGAGGGGCCCGGTTCCACTCTAGTCTACAGGTCACGTTTGCTTCCCACCTGGTGTACCGGGGTCCGGGCGAGGCGTACGCTGCGGGAAGCACAGCAGTGCTGCTAACAGTGCCAGAGATAGTGGCGGGTGTGGTTATCCGGCAAGCAAGTTGTGGCACAGCATCCAGGAGGGTGCGGGTTCGAGTCTGGTCCTGTCCTGGGAGCAGTGGTGGCCCGAGGCCTGTGGGTGACCAGTTTTTTTTTTTTGTCATCAGTCTACTGACTGGTTGGATGCGGCCCGCCACGACTTCCTTTCCTGTGCTAACCTCTTCATCTCACAGTAGCACTTGCAACCTACGTCCTCAATTATTTGCTTGACGTATTCCAATCTCTGTCTTCCTCTACAGTTTTTGCCCTCTACAGCTCCCTCTAGTACCATGGAAGTCATTCCCTCATGTCTTAGCAGATGACCTATCATCCTGTCTCCTCTCCGATTCTGCGTAGAACCTCCTCATTCCTTACCTTCTCAGTCCACCTAATTTTCAACATTCGTCTATAGGACCACATCTCAAATGCTTCGATTCTCTTCTGTTCCGGTTTTCCCACAGTCCATGTTTCACTACTATACAATGCTGTACTCCAGACGTACATCCTCAGAAATTTCTTCCTCAAATTAAGGCCGGTATTTGATATTAGTAGATTTCTCTTGGCCAGAAATGTCTTTTTTGCCATAGCGAGTCTGCTTTTGATGTCCTCCTTGCTCCGTCCGTCATTGGTTATTTTACTGGCTAGGTAGCAGAATTTCTTAACTTCATTGACTTCGTGACCATCAATCCTGATGTTAAATTTCTCGCTGTTCTCATTTCCACTACTTCTCATTACCTTCGTCTTTCTCCGATTTACTCTCAAACCATACTGCGTACTCATTAGACTGTTCATTCCGTTCAGCAGATCATTTAATTCTTCTTTCAGTTTCACTCAGGATAGCAATGTCATCAGCGAATCGTATCATTGATATCCTTTCACCTTGTATTTTAATTCCACTCCTGAACCTTTCTTTTATTTCCATCATTGCTTCCTCGATGTACAGATTGAAGAGTAGGGGCGAAAGGCTACAGCCTTGTTTTACACCCTTCTTAATACGAGCACTTTGTCCTTGATCGTCCACTCTTATTATTCCCTCTTGGTTGTTGTACATATTGTATATGACCCGTCTCTCCCTATAGCTTACCCCTACTTTTTTCAGAATCTCGAACAGCTTGCACCATTTTATATTGTCGAAAGCTTTTTCCAGGTCGACAAATCCTATGAAAGTGTCTTGATTTTTCTTTAGCCTTGGTTCCATTATTAGCCGTAACGTCAGAATTGTCTCTCTCGTCCCTTTGCTTTTCCTAAAGCCAAACTGATCGTCACCTAGCGCATTCTCAATTTTCTTTTCCCTTCTTCTGTATATTATTCTTGTAAGCAGCTTCGATGCATGAGCTGTTAAGCTGATTGTGCGATAATTCTCGCACTTGTCAGCTCTTGCCGTCTTCGGAATTGGTGACCAGTGCACCCACCTTTGTCCCACGGTTGGACACAGCAGGCCAAACGGGGTGCAGGGCAGTGAGGACCAGGGACTGTAGCAATCTCTGGAATCGTGGGCAGCAGCGCGGCGCAAGTCGCAACGCATCAGCAGGCGGCGACCAAGAGAGCGCGGCCGACTTCCAGCAGGGCGGCCTTGATGACGACAGCAGCAGCGTCAGCATACCAGCAGTCTGCTGAGCCGGCTCGACTCACGGGACAGCGCGCGGACGGCACGCTGACGCTACACTTCACCCATCGAGTACTGTAAATTAACGGAACAAGCAAATGCTACCAAATACCGCTGTATCATTCTGCTCTGCCCCTTGACGCTCTCGAACTTGCTCGGCCTCCTGACAAAATACAGCGCGGTGGGCCCTGGCTTCGCTCGACCATCTGGAGACCCGGGTTCGACCCGCCGACTCCACAGCAATCTTGCAAAAGTAGAGCCTGCCTTCCGCCACCACCAGGAAATACTGATTGCCCAGCTAAACAATCGTTTTGACATGGGCGCTATGATGCAATGAAATGCAATGACTAAGAGCGCTGGGTCGCTCCCTTACATTAAAAATATAATCCTGAATATTGTTTCTTGTATGTAGTTAACAGCACAAGCAATCAAAGCTTGTCAAAAAATTATGAAGCTTTAAGTCCAACTGACTGTTCAACGTGTTGTGTATACTGTCTTTTTTTTTGTATCTTGACTGTCAGCTGCTGCAGGGTGCCCTGCGCATAAAATAGCTTGCACATTACAGCGCAGTATTACCAGCGAATTGACTTCAAACTGAACATTCCATCACTGTTATATTCTAAGTCCTTTGTCGCTTTAATACAAATAATAACTTGTGTCAAATTTACAATCCTCACAATCATAATTATTTTCAGAAACTGTGGCATTTAAAAGTATAATGTTAATTACACAGTTCATTTTAATAGTTTGAAACCTAAGATACACTATCTGATCAAAAGTATCCGGACACCCCCAGAAACACGTTTTTCATGTTAGGTGCATTGTGATGCCACCTACTGCCAGGTACTCCACATCAGCGACCTCAGTAGTCATTAGACGTCGTGAGCGAGCAGAATGGGGCGCTCCGTGGAACTCACGGACTTCGAATGTGCGAATGTGGTCAGGTGATTGGGTGACACTTGAGTCATATGTCTGTACGCGAGATTTCCACACACCTACACATCCCTAGGTCCACTGTTTGTGATGTAATAGTGAAGTGGAAACGTGAAAGGACACATTCAGTACAAAAGCGTACAGGCGACCTCGTCTGTTGGCTGACAGACACTGTCGACAATTGAAGGAGGTCGTAATGTGTAATACGTAGACATCTATCCATCAATTCCAAACTGCAGTAGGATCCACTCCAAGTGCTATGACAGTTAGGCGGGAGGTGAGCAAACTTGAATTTCATGGGCGAGCGGCTGCTCATAAGCCACACATCACGCCGGTAAATGCCAAACAACGCCTCGCTTGGTGTAAGGAGCGTAAATATTGGATCACTGAACAGTGCAGTGGAAAAACGTTGTGTGTAGTGGCGAATCACGGTACACAATGTGGCTATCCGATGGCAGGGTGTGGGTATTGCGACTTACGGTTAACAACATCTGCCAGTCTGTGTAGTGCCCACAGTAAAATTCGAAGGCGGTGGTGTTATGGTGTGGTCGTGTTTTTCCATGAAGGGTTTTTGTTTTGTGTGGCGCGATCACAGCACAGGCCTACATTGATGTTTTAAGCACCTTCTTGCTTCCCACTGTTGAAGAGCAATTCGGGGTTGGAGACTTCCTCTTTCAACACGATCGAGCACCTGTTCACAATGCACGGCCAGTGGCGGAGTGGTTACACGACAATAACATCCCTGTAATGGACTGGCCTGCACAGAGTCCTGACCTGAATCATACAGAATCCCTTTGGGATGTTTTGGAACGCCGACTTCGTGCCAGGCCTCACCGACCGACATCGATACCTCTCCTCAGTGCAGCACACCGTGAAGAATGGACTGCCATTCCCCAAGAACCTTCCAGCACCTGATTGAAGGTATACCTGCGAGATTGGAAGTTGTCATCAAGGCTAAGGGTAGGCCAACACCATACTTATTTCCAGCATTACCGATGGAGGGCGCCACGAATTTTCAGCCAGGTGTCCGGAAACTTTAGATCACATAGTGTACATGCATTGGTCACCATCGTTTTTCCATTTGCTGACATACAGTTTGCTAACCGAAAGTTCATAAACCAAGCAATAGATTTCAATAATTAATTACATAAAAGCTTAAAGACGGTTGCCCATACATAGCAGTAGAATGAATAATGCTTGCTTCCATCCCGCACTTTTAAGTACACAGCACAATTAAGAGAACTGATATTTAATTCACAGTAAATTTCATAATTAGTAATACTGAAATTAGCTGTTTCAGAGCTTGGCAACCATAAGAACCTAGTCACAATTATAGTTTCAGAAGGGTTTAATAACGTGAGTCGTAAACATCTCGTCTTCTGTGCCTGCAATACGCTTTTAAATTGGCGAATGTAACCATGGTATGAAACCTGTACTGATGGTAGGACATGTTACATTTGAGGCAGTGTATAGTGTATAGTGAGTGAAATATACGATCGAGATTCTCCACCCACCATTATTCCTAGTCGACTGTCTTCACTGTCCAACAACAGTCCAGTTAGTGCACATCTGATTCAGATTATGAAAAACAGCAACAATAATAATAATAATAATAATAATAATATCGTTTTTTGCCCAAGTAAATACAATGGAAAAGGAAAATGCTTTATGTCTGATGAGAAATTTTCCGATTTGTTTGAGGAGGAGGAGGAGGAGGAGGAGGGGAGAGGAGGAGCAGGGATTAGGGGGAGGAGGTGCAGGAGGAGGAGGGGGAAGGAGGAGGGGGGAGGGGGAGGGGGAAGAGGAGGGAGGGGAGGGAGGAGGAGGGGGAGGAGGAGGGGAGGAGGGGGAGGAGGAGGAGGGGGTGGAGGAGGAGTGGGAGGGGGAGGAGGGGGACCTTGATGACATACTTGGTGATGGAGTTTCACCAACCATATGTGTACAATAGTACAGAGTTCGTTTTTTTTCAAAATGCGAAAACCCTACGATCAGAACAGTTTTGTGTCTTCTCAGAGCTTGTGCTTCTACGTTTTTTTTTCACACAGAGTGGTCAGAACTTCTTAGTGAGAAAAATGAGGCTGGACAGGCGCTTGCATTGTTGTAGGACGCAGTGACTGAACATTGCATCACTGCTTTGTGCAGTATGAGATGGCCAGCACGAGATGCCTGCATAAGGCACTTCCGTGTGAAGATGGGAATCAGATATGCTGAATCACCAAACAAGTTGAATTACTGAACTTACCTTCCTGACAAGTGGGACCACGTAACTGTACAAGTGTTGTCACGAAAACTGGAACAGGCGAAACAGTTGTGTGTCACGACAGAGAACAAGCTTATTAGATGACCGACGGCAGTTACCAAATCTACCACCGAACGTGGCTTTCCGTGCCCCACGTAATATCTCTAGACTGCGATAGGACACTTGAGTTATTCTTTAATTAACTAACCTGGTACGATTGGCCTCCAGATGAAATGGCACACTGCAACTTCGCAACACGCACCTGCAACAGAAAAGAAGGAAAATTCATGCATAAAGCTCTCCAGCGATTTCAGACACGGCCTGTGGTAAAAGACAGTGCCATGTACTGATGTTCATGTGATATATTAATGACCTCGCAGACAATTTTAGGAATCCTAAACTTCACGCACATGATACAGTCATCCGTAATGAACTATTTGTGAAAAGCTGGAACCGCGTTCCCAACTGTATGGCTTTAAAACGAGCACCCATTGCCCTCCTTCCTCCCCTAAGCGTGCTTAAAGCATCACATTCTATTCCTATCAGTGTTGTTATTCGATCTTGTCGGCATGATCGCACGGAGAACATGTGGAGTGATGACAGATTAAGAACAGCCTGAGATAACAAAACTCTATTGAAGCAGCAGGGGACAGCAGACGTTCTCGCCAACTGCAGTGCAATGGCTTGTCATACCAGACGTCTCACCAGCAATGCTTAATGTCCTGTACCATAAAGTCATAGTGAAAGCAGGTAGTGCCAGGCATCCCCCAGGGTTCGATATTAGGTCCTATACTGTTTTCATTGTACGTAAATGATGTGTCATCAGTTTTCTCCTACTGTAGGTACCACAAGTACGCTGATCACCTCCAGTTGTATCTAACAGCGTGGGCAAAACCAATAAACCTAAAGACAACTATCGAGGATCTCGGTACCGACCTGTGTGCACTGTCGAAGAGGGCGAACGATGTAGGGTTAACACTCAGCCCATCCAAAACCGAAGCGGCACTAGTTGATCATTCTAGGCTCACTAGCGGGAAATATCGTGAATCCCTACCATCTCTAACCCTAAATGGAACAAATATCAACTTCTCAACTTCAGCAAAGAGTCTACGAGTAATTACAGATGAAAATCTAAATCGGGCCGAGCACGTAACTAAGAAGGCATCAGCATCTCTTTAGCTTCCGATTACTGAATACGGCGATGTTGTGATGCAAGATCTTTTGTAACGCCCCCTTAGAAGAATTATGAATGACTATGCTATAGACTTGGCCACTTTTTCTATGTTTCGATACAGTGTATCAATACGTGGAACTGTTTCAGTGTTTCGGAACGGCTACGGTTCGCTGTTTCGAAACAGTGGTGTTTCATTCCACCCCTGTCTCGGATAACTGGACCAGATTCGGTCTCGAGCCAGACACAGAAACTGTATCATTGTTTCAAAATAAGGCTGTTCAGTCCACCAGTGCTTGGAACGGACTAATTGTATCGAAACAGTGATGTTTCATTCCCATCTGTGTCGGACGAGATTCGGGATCGGCACAGGTACTGAAACACATTTAACATACCACTTCATGAAACACTTTCAAGAGTGTCAAAATCTTTTTGATAAGCAATAGCATGAAGCTTAAGATATCCGAAAATAAAGCTTCGTTTCTAGCTGACTGTCATATTCCGAAATGGCGTAACATCTGCTTTATAAAAACTAAACAAGCAATAAAACAACGCATACTATTCACATTCAAAATAATAAATATGTGAAAATCATTCAGTTAATTTACACTTTTTGATAACATACTCTCCTCTGTTCATGTACAGTAATCATATTAAGAAACGTAAGTAAGCCTACAACATTTTCAATAAAAAAAAGGCGAGTGACAGTTATTAGACATATACATAAATTTGATGTAGGTATAATTGCAAGCAATCTGTTTGACATATCACTGATAGTGTAATGGTGAACGGGAAGGACTAGGAAGCATGGTGAATTTATAGTAACGGTTCGAAACACCTTGAAAGACAACATTTTTTTCTGTTATATTTTGTTATTTATTCGAATTATTTGGCGTTATTTGTGAGTCTATAGTCACTGTGCCTATTATCCTCAATGATTCCCTTTGTGTGCATGGAAATTAGCAGGGTGGGTATATTACCCATACTAACGGAATATGGGAGTCCCAGTAGCAAATCCGTCGTTTCTGCAGTTTGCTCCCACCTCCAGTTCCGTTCGTGGTGGCTCTTCTGTCTTCAGCTATGGCTGTCCTCAGCCAATTGAAAAGTATGAAAGTCACACGACACGAAAGAAGCGCATTTGCTGCAGAAATACGAAACTGCCAAGACGCCTAAGTGATAATTTCATACTTTCTGCGATATGATTAGCGCTCTCGCACCTCATTTGTGTTTATGTGGACATACTTATACAGTAGACAGTCAAGATGATAAAATGTGTAGGTTTATTAGATTACAAAACACAAACTGTTTCACTGTTTCGAAACAGCGTATCGAAACATTACATTGTACTGTTTCATTTCTTTCGAAACAGTTACGTGTTTCAGTTTGCCCATCTCTACTATGCTAGTAAACTTCTACGTTATTTGATACAAAAACAGCTGAGTAAAACTGAACGTACTCAGACAGTTCTCTCTTTACTTATTCTGATCAACAATAAACTGACACTCAATATTTTTAGCGCAACCCCTACAAAAGAATGCCCCTGACTAACAATAACCTATACCTCTCATGAATCACTCTCCTCACAAAAATCTACGTTACTCGAACTACTGCAATACAGCGAGCGCCAATACTGACAGCTAAATAAAAGACTCTGACTACTGAAGGCATTACGTACTGATAGGCATTGTTAGCAAATGAAAGATATATATATATATATATATATATATATATATATATATATATATATATATATCAATTCACGACATCCATCTTTACAAATTTCCTTTTTCTGGTGGACACACGTCCAGATCGTCCGCTTATAGTCACCTCTCAAATCACTGGCATGTCTCTCTCCATATCCACCACTGCTGGCGGCTCACCTCCAACTGCCCAACGCTACGCGCTGTTCACATCCAACTGCCTAACACTACACAAGCGAATATTTCAACAATGAGTCCAACCAGCCACAGACTGCATACAGCGCAGTTTGTGATTTTCATACAGAGCGCTACGTGACGTTACCAACATAAAAACCTAAACAGTCTACTTGCACTTTCTCAGGAAAGCTCCCGGCTCTTGGAACTGCTTATGAATGCCTGTTGTATCTGTGATGTTGGAGTCTCTGATCATATTTCACTATTATATGCACAGCTGTCCTGGCTGCATGCAGACAAGCGCGGAGATCTTCATACCCTCTGTCTTCTCTACTGCTTATCAACGACCACTGCCTGTCGTGTCTCTTCTCGTATCGGAACAACACGGCAGATACACCTGTTCCAATCGCAGCAAAATCCTTTCTGTTCCACACCATCGCTCAACCACTTCCTCGAAGTCCTTCTCAGTAGCAGGAATTCGACGCTAGAATAACCTCCCGACCTCCTGCCTTATATTACAGATCTGCAAAACATTTCCAGCCTCAAAAGACACTTAATAACATATGTAATCAAGTAACAACAAGGATTGCCATTGTTGCTGTACGCACTCATTACCCGTGTACATCCCTCTTTGCAACCTGATCTTTCTCATTTTCCAGTATTCTTAGCCGATGCAATCTCCTCGAATTTCCTTTTCCCCAGAAGTCGCTATATCAGAAAACATCTATTTCGTGCGCCCATAAATTATTCTTATTTACCATTACTGTTATTATTGTTATTATCATAACCACTATTTTTATTGTTACTATTCTCACTTTGCGTACTATCAGCTGCAATAGTACAAGTCCAGAGAGTATTAACTGTATTAGTTCTTAGTATAATCTACTGCCACTGCCACTTGAGACACTCACATCATTGTAATACTATTGGTCATATTAAAAACTGTTATTTCTTAGGTAACCATTGAAAGGTGGCTACACTGAGCCACAGCGCCAAAGATCGCGCCAGAGAGTATTGTTCCGCCGCCTCCACTGGCAGTGCTTATTGAGACGTAGCGGCAGGCAGTTCTCGCCGAGAAGTTGTGGTGGACACTGCTTGTCGTGAAGTCAGAGTGAGATGTGGTAGTGGAGAGTGTTGTTCCATGTTTTATGCAGTGGTTTGATGAGAGAGATAGCAGATGTTGTTCTAATGGAGATATTGTAATCGTCAGAGTGCATTTCGTCAATATATATGGAGGTATTTTCTTTTATTCTTTTATTCTTTCAGTGACCTGAATAATGTGTCATTACAGGTTCAGTCAACAAAGCATCTGGCGTGTGTTCTTGTATTAGAGTGTAATTCTGATTTTCTTGCGCAATTATACTATTTCTAATTTTCTTTTACCACGTCAGTATAATTGGTATTTAAAAATTCTTGTCTTGTTGAAGAAGAACCGTGCCAGATGTGCGTTGAGTCATACTACCACATACAGAACAGCTACACTTGTGCTTTGTTGGTTTCGTAGGTTTTATAGTTGCTGGGGACTTAATTAATTAACTGTGTTAACGAAAATTTTCTTACATTCTTTGTTGTCATTCTAAGCAGTCAGATTGCGTACTAAAAGTAGTCAGGGCCAGCCGTTTACGAGACTTGCGTAATCGCACTTACAGCTACTAAAAATATTTGCATTTTTTTTATTTAACTAAGCCCCCATGCACCATGATGTAAAAATAGTACTGCACGTGTGAAAAAACCCTGGTCCGATGTAAGATGCAGTCTGATGGCTCTAACCAGATCAAGTTAAATAAATAAATATTCCAAACAGGTATAATTTGGTAATTATCATAATGATAGAATTCATGCAAGATAAGACAGTGACATCGGTGGAAAAAGTGCCCTGGTGTGATATCGTGCTTACCGGACCGGGAGACAATACTCTGACAATGAAGATAATCTGTTCGCACAAGTTATTAGGCGAGAAATAAAACAGAGCTAGCGACGGAGATACGGTCTAATGACTGCACACGGCCCTATAACGATGCAGATTAGCGGCTGCATACAGGCATCGGTGGTCTGGCTGCGATTGCAATTACGAGTGGCCATCGTAATTTCAGATGATCAGATTGCCGCAACTACCGGGCAACAAGATCACGTATTGATCCTCCGAATAATCGGTTGTATCAGGTCGAGTCACTGGTGGCTGTAAGAGTCAGTTGAACTATCTCTGATGTGTTGGCAGAAGAGCCAACACCGTGTAGCTAGAGGAGGCCGAAATGCACGCGTTTAAGCTCACGCAGGCTGGCGTGAGGTCTGGAGCAATTAAAGGAGTTGAGTCTAATAAATAAAGTACGGAGTTGATGTAATACTTAACTTTAATCCATAATTGGAGAACATCGGTCTGACGGTACAGGCATCCATAGATAAATAACAAATGTGAATGGCGCCTTGCTAGGTCGTAGCAAATGACGTAGCTGAAGGCTATGCTAACTATCGTCTCGGCAAATGAGAGCGTATTTGTCACTGTAGCTTCGCTAGCAAAGTCGGCTGTACAACTGGGGCGAGTGCTAGGAAGTCTCTCTAGACCTGCCGTGTGGCGGCGCTCGGTCTGCAGTCACTGACAGTGGCGACACGCGGGTCCGACGTATACTAGCGGACCGCGGCCGATGTAAAGGCTACCACCTAGCAAGTGTGGTGTCTGGCGGTGACACCACATTCTCTACATGGCACGTAGACGGTAGGACCATGAGATACCGACGCCGACTGTAGGAGCCACGGAAAAAGACTACACTGCAGAAAAAAATCGGCCCCGAATGAGGCATAGCTCTTACTGTGGGGAATATTTAACATATCGGGTCTCGGAGAAAACGGCCGACTTCTCGTAGCCAGCCTAATAGTAGTAATTTTCACAATCTGGGACTGGCTGCAAAGTTAAGTTAGGTCGGCTAGCACTGGCTTCCTGTAACGATCACTATCGCTTCTCTGGCAATCTTGGTGCATCTATGCGAAGGACCGTTCGAACTAGTCACAGAGAGCTGCTGGCAAGGAAAAATTCCATCTTGGCGAAAATTACGAGCCCAGAATATACAGGTTGAACATTTGAAACTTCTACGTTTTTACTTACAATTCTGAATGCAACCGAACCGTCGTAAACTGCTGGGTGAAACTGAACCTACTGTCTCTTCACTTGTTTTTATCATTTCAGCACTGACCTACAGACTTTTCCTTGACGAATACAATTCAAACTTATTCTATTCATTTATTTCCCACAATATTCAAGCTCAACGCACTCTGACTGCAAATAATTAACAAAAAAGAATGGCAGTGAATTAAAAGAAATCGTAACAATAACCCATACATTTCACAAATCACTTACCTCACAGAAAATCATTACACGAACTACAGCAATAACAGCAAGCAGCAACTACAGCTAGCTCTGGTTCAAATGGCTCTGAGCACTATAGGACTTAACATCTATGGTCATAAGTCCCCTAGAACTTAGAACTACTTAAACCTAACTAAACTAAGGACAACACACAACACCCAGTCATCACGAGGCAGAGAAAATCTCTAACCCCGCCGGGAATCGAACCCAGGAACCGGGGCGCGGGAAGCGAGAACGCTACCGCACGACCACGAGCTGCAGACTACAGCTAGCTAAATAAAATGATTCTAACTACTGTAGGCTCTAACTACTAAATGGCATGTTGTTAGCAAAGGAAAGATTTGGTTGCAGAGCAAACAATGTATTTAGCAGATTTTACCGTAACCAGTTCCAAGAATTATATAATCATCAATAATTCCATTATCCAAACATTAGCAGATACGGCAGTCATCATTTTACAATCCATTTCCAACCAACAGTAAATCTTCATGACGGTCACACGTCCAAACCGTCCGCTTGTTCACTGCTAATCTCCGACACTGCTAACTATTAACTTACAACTGCGAGTCCGACCAGCCACATAGTCTCTTGGCGAGGGTAACGAGCGCTGTCAGTGATACTAATGCAGTCTACAGCGCTGCCAACATACAAACATATAAATAGACTACTTACACATTAATGAAACCCCTGCAGGATCTGGCACGATACACTGCCTCAGACATGCTGTCCTTTGTTCAGTCTGATCTTCGTATTATTTCAGAGTGGTTCAAAAATTGGCAACTTGCTTTAAATGTTCAGAAATATATAACTGTGCACTTCACTTCATAAACCATGCAGTCTACTGTCCTATGACTACAACATGAATAAGTCACAAACGGAATGAATCAACTCGTACGAATACCTGGGTGTAACAGTTTGTAGGGACAGAAACTGACTGTTGTGGCTGTCTGTCCGTGGCGTTCCAAACTCTCGGCAGCTCATGACCACACGTTTTCAGTGGGCGAGAGATCTGGAGAACGGTCTTGCCAGGTGACCATCATAAACTGCAGTGACTTCAGCGTAATTATTGTCTTTGAATAAAATTCCCCTTTTCCGATCGTGTCGCCGCATATTGTTCTGAGGTACCTCCTGAATTATACTGTGGCAGTTTCTTCTGTGTATGGTCCAATTTTCATCGAACTATTCTACTCGGTAGTGACACATTGTGCGAAGTTTCTTTCGTCCTTAAGTTTTCCACAGCAGTGTACGTTGCCTCTCTCTCTCTCTCTCTCTCTCTCTCTCTCTCTCTCTCTCTCTCACTCACTCTCTCTGTGCACATCTACTGGCAATCTCCCAACAGTCGTCAGCCGCAAATTCTCTGGTTTTTCTTCAGTTGTTTGCAGTTTCATTTTTAAAAGTGTCTTACTGGAGTCAGTACTTCTGTATGTGTTCTGGGATGCCCAATCTCAAAGGAAAACGTACGTAGATCATTGTTTCAGACACAATGTTTTTATTGTGTCATTTTATCCGGCCATTCCATAGAGTGGGCAATTTGCAGTTTAATGAAGTGATGAAGAACAGGGTAAAAACGAAGAATAACCAATACTCCAGCAACTGGCGAGGGAATACGACACTACAGTAGTTGACAGTGTCACCTTCTCCATTGTCCTGGATTCGCAAGTGGTCCCACAACCACCCAATTAACAATTAAATCGGTTTCAGTTGTAATGTTTGAACTGTGTGCTTTTGTCAACTGGCGCGTTCTGACCTCAAAACTAAATAAAAATGTTTTTTGTCGTAATCGAACGCCTTCAGAAAATGGTGCTCTGTACCACTAGTGAAACAGCCAGTGGAGTAGTAGGGAAATGCGAGAAGTGGTCAGCATGAGTGGCTGGCAGCAGCACGGGTGGAGAGGAGACAGTGGGGGTGAGGGATGAGGCTGGGGTACAGCGAGGGAGAGTCACAGCAAGTGGTGGGGGCCATCTGCAGCTGTGACTGGGACTTACAAACCGCAGTCACCTGCGACACACCACAGACTGCTCTTCAGTGTGCCACATGAGCCACATGCATATGACATCTTCTCACCACAAATTCAACACATCATGTGTACCAGCGTCAAAGTCACCAACAGCACAAGCTGCAAGTGAGGGTGTGAAGTTGGCAGCAGAGAGATCCCTCGAAGCTGTCCCTGCCAGGCACGAAAACCATCTTATCTCACACTGCCGGGCAAATCTCTCATTCTACCAACAGGTGTAAACTACTCAGCATCACGTAGTCTCCCTTCCGAACCATGGCACTGACCCCAACAGACAACGGAAAAGCTGTGAAGTGATGCAGATCCATGGCAACTGAACCATAGTTCGCAGTTAAGGACATTACTGGGAGACAGGTCTAGGCTGGGCACAAACTGATGATATCCCATCACCTGCGTATTGCCCTATGTGAACAAATGGTTCCTTGCGGTGAGATGGTAGCTGCATAACTGTATACACTATCCGATCAGAATTATCCAGACACCTCCTGTATTCCAGAATTGACCACAAGATGTCACGAGACGTGCACCTGCCAGTGTAAAAGGAGGTGGTGAGTATTGAAGTGTTGTGTTGTCAGTAGAGAAGCAGTGCCGCAAGAGTAGGCCGGTCATGAGTGCCCAGAGATGACTTCAGTCATGTGCTGCTCATTGGATGTCAGCTGATTAATAGTCCATCTACATTTACATTTACATCTACATTTATACTCCGCAAGCCACCCAACGGTGTGTGGCGGAGGGCACTTTACGTGCCACTGTCATTACCTCCCTTTCCTGTTCCAGTCGCGTATGGTTCCCGGGAAGAACGACTGTCTGAAAGCCTCCGTGCGCGCTCTAATCTCTCTAATTTTACATTCGTGATCTCCTCGGGAGGTATAAGTAGGGGGAAGCAATATATTCGATACCTCATCCAGAAAAGCACCCTCTCGAAACCTGGCGAGCAAGCTACACCGCGATGCAGAGCGCCTCTCTTGCAGAGTCTGCCACTCAAGTTTGCTAAACATCTCCGTAACGCTATCACGGTTACCAAATAACCCTGTGACGAAACGCGCCGCTCTCCTTTGGATCTTCTCTATCTCCTCCGTCAACCCGATCTGGTACGAATCCCACACTGATGAGCAATACTCAAGTATAGGTCGAACGAGTGTTTTGTAAGCCACCTCCTTTGTTGATGGACTACATTTTCTAAGGACTCTCCCAATGAATCTCAACCTGGTACCCGCCTTACCAACAATTAATTTTATATGATCATTCCACTTCAAATCGTTCCGCACGCATACTCCCAGATATTTTACAGAAGTAACTGCTACCAGTGTTTGTTCTGCTATCATATAATCATACAATAAAGGATCCTTCTTTCTATGTATTCGCAATACATTACATTTGTCTATGTTAAGGGTCAGTTGCCACTCCCTGCACCAAGTGCCTATCCGCTGCAGATCTTCCTGCATTTCGCTACAATTTTCTAATGCTGCAACTTCTCTGTATACTACAGCATCATCCGCGAAAAGCCGCATGGAACTTCCGACACTATCTACTAGGTCATTTATATATACTGTGAAAAGCAATGGTCCCATAACACTCCCCTGTGGCACGCCAGAGGTTACTTTAACGTCTGTAGACGTCTCTCCGTTGATAACAACATGCTGTGTTCTGTTTGCTAAAAACTCTTCAATCCAGCCACACAGCTGGTCTGATATTTCATAGGCTCTTACTTTGTTTATCAGGTGACAGTGCGGAACTGTATCGAACGCCTTCAGGAAGTCAAGAAAAATGGCATCTACCTGGGAGCCTGTATCTAATATTTTCTGGGTCTCATGAACAAATAAAGCGAGTTGGGTCTCACACGATCGCTGTTTCCGGAATCCATGTTGATTCCTACATAGTAGATTCTGAGTTTCCAAAAACGACATGATACTCGAGCAAAAAACATGTTCTAAAATTCTACAACAGATCGACGTCAGAGATATAGGTCTATAGTTTTGCACATCTGCTCGACGACCCTTCTTGAAGACTGGGACTACCTGTGCTCTTTTCCAATCATTTGGAACTTTCCGTTCCTCTAGAGACATTTCAACCCTTCTGAAGCTGTCCAAGTCGTCTGCTGGTGAGGTGATTGTGAAGTGGAAACACGAAGGAACAAACAAAACTAAAGAGACCGGGACATCCGAGCATTGCAGAAGATAGTTACAAAAAATCGCTTGAAATCAGCAGAAGGACGCACTCGTCAGTTAGTCCGCTTAGCACAACGACAGTGAGAATGGAGTTAAAAAGGGTGGGGTACAACTGTGGACTAGACCCTGATACAATACACATTTCTGTAGTCAGTGGTAAGCTGCACTTGAGATGGTGTGAAGAGTGTCACTACAGAATAGTGGATGACTGGAAATGAGAGATTTGGAATGATGAATCGCGCTGTAACCTGCGGCAATCTGATGAAGGGGCACGGGTATGGTGAATGTCGGAACATCGTGACCTGCAGAGACTATTTTTGTGGTTAGGGTGTAGTCACCTTGTTGCACAAACCCATCAAAGGGCTCAAGAAACTGACAAACAAATTGGAATTTTCTAGAATTCTTTGCCAGTTTCGGGACTCTTCCTTCTTATGCTACTTTATTCTCGGAAAGTTACCTGAGAAAACTGGATATTTATACAGGGTGTTACAAAAAGGTACGGCCAAACTTCCAGGAAACATTCCTCACACACAAAGAAAGAAAATATGTGGACATGTGTCTGGAAACGCTTACTTTCCATGTTTGAGCTCATTTTATTACTTCTCTTCAAATCACATTAATCATGGAATGGAAACACACAGCAACAGAACGTACCAGCGTGACTTCAAACACTTTGTTACAGGTAATGTTCAAAATGTCCTCCGTTAGCGAGGATACATGCAATCCTACCCCCGCCGCATGGAATCCCTGATGCGCTGATGCAGCCCTGGAGAATGGCGTACTGTACCACAGCCGTCCACAATACGAGCACGAAGAGTCTCTACATTTGGTACCGGGGTTGCGTAGACAAGAGCTTTCAAATGCCCCCATAAATGAAAGTCAAGAGGGTTGAGGTCAGGAGAGCGTGGAGGTCATGGAATTGGTCCGCCTCTACCAATCCAACGGTCACCGAATCTGTTGTTGAGAAGCGTACGAACACTTCGACTGAAATGTGCAGGAGCTCCATCGTGCATGAACCACATGTTGTGTCGTACTTGTAAAGGCACATGTTCTAGCAGCACAGGTAGAGTATCCCGTATGAAACCAAGATAACATGCTCCATTGAGCGTAGGTGGAAGAACATGGGGCCCCATCAAGACGTCACCAACAATGCCTGCCCAAACGTTCACAGAAAATCTGTGTTGATGACGTGATTGCACAATTGCGTGCGGATTCTCGTCAATTGGGCCAACTGGCGGTGAATCGAGGAAGTACAGTACATACTGACGAAACCAAAATGAGCTCTAACATGGAAATTAAGCGTTTCCGGGCACATGTCCACATAACATCTTTTCTTTATTTGTGTGTGAGGAATGTCTCCTGAAAGTTTGGCCGTACCTTTTTGTAACGCCCTGTATATGAACTGCACAGAGAGAGAGAGAGAGAGAGAGAGAGAGAGAGAGAAATCAAATCATCAACAATTTTCGCTCTCTGACGTCGACGGAAATTCACATTTAGAAATTAATAACATAGTTAATAATGGAAGTAAGGTCATTGGCACGCTCAGTTCAGTGCTGTGGAGGAGAACATTCATCACGAAAATGTGACACATTACCCTAGGCTACAACAAGAGTCCTGTTGGCGCACAGTGGAAGGTTCGCAAATTCCATGCATCACGGGTAATTCACAGCCGCCGTGTAACTACGCTGAGTCCCAAAAGTAGCGATTTATTTTCATTAGACAGTTTAATACAGATTGTATATACAACATGAGCGTATATGAGGCATTATAAATAAGTTCAACGTGGCTATCCTGCGTATCTACAGACGGTGATTGTTTGACCGTAGCTCGGAACAAGTTCCGCAGTTGACCAGATGTAACGCGCTTAACTAAATCCTTACTCCGACCTTGCAGGGTCCTGATTTTAGCCCTGTACACATGGAAGTTAGAGCTTGTCAAGATAAATGATACCCATTACCATTTGTTCCGCAAAAAAGATTGGTCCATAATGTTGTGTCTAGACAAGACAGCCTAGACACAATGAGAGGAAGCCGAAAGGCACGCGCTTAAACTCACGCAGGCTGGCGTGAGGTCTGAAACAGGATACGTAATAAATGCTATAAAGAAAAGTACGTAGCTTATGGAATACTTAACTTTAATCCACATTTGTAGAACATCGCTCTTGATGATACATTAATAGAATCTCAGTATCAATTGAATACGGCGCCTTGCTAGGTCGTAGCAAAAGTAGCTGAAGGATATGCTAACTATCGTCTCGGCAAATGAGAGCTTATTTGTCAGTGAACTATTGCTCGCTAAGTCGGCTATATAACTAGGGCGAGTGCTAGTACGTCTCTCTAGACCTGCCGTGTGGCGGCGGTCTGTCTGCAATTACTGACAGTGGCGACACACGGGTCCGTCGTATACTAGCGGACCGCGGCCGATTTAAAAGCTACCACCTAGCAAGTGTGGTGTCTGGCGGTGACACCACACATAAACCTTAGTTTTGGTCATCGCTAGCCATACGTTCAGTGTAGGGGTGTTTCTCTCCGACACTTGCACTCATGAGACTTGTTGTCTGCCACATCCGGTTGTTGTGACGCTTCACAAAACCACAAGTGTGAAATATGGCCTCGTATGACCAAACGAGGTAGCCGGCCGAAGTGGCCGTGCGGTTAAAGGCGCTGCAGTCTGGAACCGCAAGACCGCTACGGTCGCAGGTTCGAATCCTGCCTCGGGCATGGATGTTTGTGATGTCCTTAGGTTAGTTAGGTTTAACTAGTTCTAAGTTCTAGGGGACTAATGACCTCAGCAGTTGAGTCCCGTAGTGCTCAGAGCCATTTTTGAACCAGACGAGGTATGTAACAAGTTTTCCTTTCCCATGGCTTCCAAAAAGTCAGCACAAATTTTCGCAAAGGCGGCATAATCTCCCTCCTCCAGACGATGCATTCATTACCTGGATGCGATATGCCGCCTTTCTCGCCGTAAGACAAAGAGTACGCCACACTGTAGATCGTGCGAATTTGTTGATGAAAAGTCTGTTATTTGTTCTTGTTGCTTGCCCTTTTGCGTATCGTCCACGGTGCAGCTCATGTATCTCCCCGAATGTTTTGAGAGGCACCCACATGCCTAGCTCATACTGTGGCATCAAGCAGTCAGGCCTGCAAGATGAGTGGTCTGCCAAGCGAGTGGATTCATTCTTAGTTATCGAGTAATATTAGCTCTAGTACTCTCACTTAAGTTACAAGTTATCCTCCTATATGATTACTACGCAACGGAAACGCATATCTGACTATCAGTGATTTACAGAACTCTGACTGTACACTACGCACTGGCAGTACCACATTTTCTTTTTGTCTTTTAT
This sequence comes from Schistocerca cancellata, assembly GCF_023864275.1. Classification (NCBI taxonomy): domain Eukaryota; kingdom Metazoa; phylum Arthropoda; class Insecta; order Orthoptera; family Acrididae; genus Schistocerca; species Schistocerca cancellata. The sequence continues at coordinate 65,767,506 of NC_064634.1, forward strand.
TTGACGGCTTTTATTAAGACGTGGCCATCCCACTGAATATGAATGGCGCACACATTATAAATTCGGGACATTATGACAACATACAATTTGAAGGAATAGTCTACCAATCTCTTTCTTTTCACTATCTGATTTATTCCGATAAATTCCCTAACCTAAACACACAAATTCTATAATCTACAACAATAACATATGAGAAATTCCGCCCAGTGGGCATGGCTTTACATTAGTGAATCTCTATATTATGGTCTCGTAATTTATTTAACGCTACAGTGCACTTTCTGGATAGGTTGGTGGATCTTTTATTATACCTCACACTTCGACTCTCACAATCATCATCACGAAACTTTCCTCCAGACCGAGCGGTACAGAACGAACAAGCATAACCCACTAATCTTTTGAAACTACTTCGCTACACACCCATGGAAACCACACATACCCAAATTACATGACATACACCACACAACAATATGAAATACTACACAGAGAATGGTTACAACATTATCACTTTCAGCTTTCCCACTTCAATTAATATTGTTCCCAGTTTCACACGACACTGCCCCACTTTGTAATTCTACTTTCCTACTGTGAACTCTGGAGATAAATGCACCTCTTCCTGTGCAATGCAAGCCATGTGGCGTTGCTGGATAGACGGCCGACTCACCTTTCTTCTCTCTCAGAGTTTGAATCTAGCGTCACACGTAAAGTAATATTAATGTATTCATCACACACGCGAGTCCTCAACTGATACCATGGACGAGTACTTCTCTTTATCCTTTGTCTCATACACAGATTGAGACTCACACAGTACTCACCACGTGGAAGTACTCGTCTCTAATTTCCAGTCCTGCACACGCCATTTCTTAAATATTTCAGCTTATGGTACACACGATATTTCTTAAATATTTCAACTTATTGTACACACGCTAGTAATTCAGCTTAGCTTAAGCACACGGAGGTATTTCAACTTATTGCTACACGTGGTTTCTTTGTGACCGTTGGTCACTTCCGAAGATTACTACAATCCCATTAATATTACCTGCCTGACATTTAATTCTCCCCACAAAAGTTCCTGAAATAGAGACATTATTATTTCAAACTACTCTTAAATATTCCACATGCATACCATGTCTCCACTCTTTCGTCATTACGGAGCACATCTAAAACAGGTGTTAACAGCACAGGATCCAGCGGCAGAGTGCCTAAAACATGGCCGTTCTCGAGGTCCTCTCCACCTCTGCTGAAGTGGGGGAGCACCTTACTACCCTATTGGCCAGCTACATTTCAGGCGCTCAAAGCTCTGGTAAATTTCATGTCTTTGGTCCCACCAAAGGTGGCCAAAGGATCGACTCAAAGATGATCATATATTCACATTCACTATCTGCGGTTAGCAGACGACCATACATTCATTCATTTCAAAAGATCTCACCAAACTGGATGTAGGGATTTATTTTATGGGAGTGCACATATGATAAATTAAATAAATGAATTGTCATTCATTCCTACACTGGTATCCGGCTTCGCTGTATTAATTGAAATTGAGTTATTTTACAAAAAAATGTGTTGTTCTGACAAAAATAATGAAGTATGTTGTACCTATTTTCAATGTCGGGCGGTACTGTACCCTTTCAGTTTCACCACCAAGTTTTCAGGGAACAATGGCCATGCTTTCTTCTAGGGAATTCATCTAATCCGTGCGAGTGTGCGATATTTGTAAAGTAAATGTGACTCGTGAGTGCATGTCTCCTTTCCTCGCCCAGAGGGGGCAACCGCTGCACGCCGCTTTCGGAAGAAATACATCAATGATGCTGCTTATCAGGGATCCGACCGTTTGTTGGTATGTTTCTGGAGGTATGGGGCATTAGATGTCTACGTGCGGGTCATGTAATTCGCGTAAGTAACAGGCGGCTGATTAGCGATGATAGCGCCAGAAAGCGAAGCAGATCAGTTCCATAGCGAGGCATCAACGCGAGTTCGGTATAATGCTTCTTGAGCCGCTGTAGCACGGTTCTGGCTTCGAGAAACGGACAGTTTTACCGCTGAAAGATGACATCGCTGTCGGGGAAGGCATCAAGCATGAAGGGATACAGGTGCTTCGCAGCTGTCAGTGTGTCTTCGATTATCATCACAGGTCCCATGCAAGCGCAAGAGACTGTCTGCTACGTCATAATACTGCTCCCACCTGCCTGCATCCGTGGCGCGCTGCACGTTTCGAGCCGCCGTTCTCCTCGATGACGGCGTTTGTGGAGACGACCATCGACCTAGCGTAGCAAAACGTGATTCACTCGGAGAGCCGACACGTTTCCATCGACCGACGGTCGAATTCCGATGGCCCCGCGCCCACTGCAATCGTAATTGAGGATGTCGTTGGGTCAACATGTGAACACACAGGGATGGTCTGCTGCGGAGCTCCCTGTTCAGCAATGTACGATGAACGGTGTGTTCCGAAACACTCGTGCGTGCACCAGCATTGCACTCTTTCGGAGGAGATGCCACAGATCACCACCTGTCCTACTTTACAGAGTAGACACGCCTGTGCACCCAAAGTTCTGTGAATATTCGTGGACGTCCAACCATTTAGCGCCCACTGGTAGTTTCACTGCCCTACATCTTTCCGTAGATGCTCACGACAGTAGCACGTGAACATTCGACCAGCTTTGCCCTTTTTCGAGATACTCGTTCACAGGCACTGCATAATAATAATAATAATAATAATAATAATAATAATAATAATAATAATAACCCCCGTGGAGGCCCGGGAAAAGAATAGGCCTCCGGTATGTTCTGCCAGTCGTAAAAGGCGACGAAAAGAACAAACCACTAATAGGGCTAACCCCCCTTTTAGTGTGATTACTTGGTTCAGGACAGAACTAAAGAAGCCTCGGACAAGCGCCGTCATGGTCGGGGACGACGCTTGAACCCTATGCCCGCCCACAATGGTAACGACACTGCTAGCCAACTGGAAAATGATTTAAATCCAAATAGAGGTGTTTTGCAGGATATGCTTCCTGCAACCACCCTAGAAGGAAAACAAAGACAGAGGATGAGATGGTCAGATGAAAAACGAAAAAGGTTAGGTAAAATCTCACAACAAGAAGCAATAGAGCAATTAGATGAAAAAAAGCAGAAATTACAAGCATTGGCCAAACGACTTAGAAGATACAAAAAAAGTGAAAATAGAAGGAAACAAAACCAAACATTCAACACAAACCAAAAGAGATTTTACCAAACAATGGATAACACACACATTAAAATAGACAATCCACCAAACATAACAGACATGGAACACTTCTGGAGCAGCATATGGTCAAACCCGGTACAACATAACAGGCATGCACGGTGGATACAAGCAGAAACAGACACATACAAGATGATACCACAAATGCCTGAAGTGATAATTTTGCAACATGAAGTCACCCGAGCAATTAATTCTACACACAATTGGAAAGCCCCTGGAAATGATAAAATAGCAAATTACTGGCTAAAGAAGTTCACCTCAACACATTCACATCTAACTAAATTATTTAACAGTTACATTGCAGATCCATACACATTCCCTGATACACTTGCACATGGAACAACCTATCTGAAACCTAAAGATCAAGCAGACACAGCAAACCCAGCTAAATATCGCCCCATAACATGCCTACCAACAATATACAAAATATTAACTTCAGTCATCACACAAAAATTAATGACACATACAATACAGAACAAAATTATAAATGAAGAACAAAAAGGCTGCTGCAAAGGAGCACGAGGATGTAAAGAGCAACTGATAATAGATACAGAGGTGACATATCAAGCTAAAACTAAACAAAGGTCCCTACACTACGCATACATTGATTACCAAAAAGCCTTTGATAGTGTACCCCACTCATGGTTACTACAGATATTGGAAATATACAAAGTAGATCCTAAATTGATACAGTTTCTAAACATAGTAATGAAAAACTGGAAAACCACACTTAATATCCAAACAAATTCAGATAACATCACATCACAGCCAATACAGATTAAGTGTGGAATATACCAAGGAGACTCATTAAGTCCTTTCTGGTTCTGTCTTGCTCTGAACCCACTATCCAACATGCTAAATAATACAAATTATGGATACAATATTACTGGAACATACCCACACAAAATCACACATTTGCTATACATGGATGATCTAAAACTACTGGCAGCAACAAATCAACAACTCAACCAATTACTGAAGATAACAGAAGTATTCAGCAATGATATAAATATGGCTTTTGGAACAGACAAATGTAAGAAAAATAGCATAGTCAAGGGAAAACACACTAAACAAGAAGATTACATATTGGATAACCACAGCGACTGCATAGAAGCGATGGAAAAAACAGATGCCTATAAATATCTAGGATACAGACAAAAAATAGGAATAGATAATACAAATATTAAAGAAGAACTAAAAGAAAAATATAGACAAAGACTAACAAAAATACTGAAAACAGAATTGACAGCAAGAAACAAGACAAAAGCTATAAATACTTATGCTATACCAGTATTGACCTACTCATTTGGAGTAGTGAAATGGAGTGACACAGACCTAGAAGCACTCAATACACTTACACGATCACAATGCCACAAATATAGAATACATCACATACATTCAGCAACAGAAAGATTCACATTAAGCAGAAAGGAAGGTGGAAGGGGATTTATAGATATAAAAAACCTACATTATGGACAGGTAGACAATTTAAGAAAATTCTTTCTAGAACGAGCAGAAACTAGCAAAATACACAAAGCAATCACTCATATAAATACATCAGCTACACCATTGCAATTTCATAACCACTTCTACAACCCTTTAGATCACATAACATCAACAGATACAAAGAAAGTAAATTGGAAAAAGAAAACACTACATGGCAAGCACCCGTATCATCTAACACAGCCACACATAGATCAAGACGCATCCAACACATGGCTAAGAAAAGGCAATATATACAGTGAGACGGAAGGATTCATGATTGCAATACAGGATCAAACAATAAACACCAGATATTACAGCAAGCATATTATTAAAGATCCCAATACCACAACAGATAAATGCAGACTTTGCAAACAACAAATAGAAACAGTAGATCACATCACAAGCGGATGTACAATACTAGCAAATACAGAATACCCCAGAAGACTTGACAATGTAGCAAAAATAATACATCAACAGCTTGCCATAAAACATAAACTAATAAAACAACACGTTCCCACACACAAGTATGCACCACAAAATGTACTGGAGAATGATGAATACAAATTATACTGGCACAGAACCATTATAACAGATAAAACAACACCACATAACAAACCTGACATCATACTCACCAATAAAAAGAATAAATTAACACAACTAATGGAAATATCCATACCCAATACAACAAATATACAGAAGAAAACAGGAGAAAAAATTGAAAAATACATCCAACTGGCTGAGGAAGTCAAGGATATGTAGCATCAGGATAAAGTTGACATTATACCGATTATACTATCAACTACAGGAGTCATACCGCACAATATCCACCAGTACATCAACGCAATACAGCTACATCCAAACGTATATATAAAACTACAGAAATCCGTAATTATTGATACATGTTCAATAACCCGAAAGTTCCTAAATGCAATGTAACATTTACCGCACAGTTGAAAGGAAGTCACGCTTGATCAAGGTCCGCATCACTTGTATTTTTGACCAGACATAACGTCTGAGAAAAGAAAGAATAATAATAATAATCAGCCCTTTGTCAATGTCGCTTATCTCAATGGATTTCCCCATCTGCGGCCCATATCTTCGCTAGGGCGATCCCCCACCCATGTCTGCTCCGCTTACACACTTTAGTTGCCGTGTCATGTGCCTGAACGCCACCAAGCGGCATCCAACGTCCCGGTGGGCAGTGGACTAACGTTTTGGCTGATCTGTGTACCGCTTAGTAAGCGTATTGTGATATCACTGGCTTAGTTGCGGAGTATCTTTGCGGGCAGCCGCGTCTGCAGAGTCGAGCTCGGGACACCGAACTGTTATGTTGTGGGTAGCTCTGCATGTGAGAGGCATTGTTAGTATGGAAGCTGAAGTGTTGCTACAAGTGCTATTACAGTAAAGTGACAGTATATGCAAATGATTCAGAGGAAAGTGCTTCAAGAAGTAGTTAAAAAATGAGCCGCCGATAACCTATTTGTATATCCTCTCGCTGCGTGTCGTACCGTACGGTATCAATCATCCGCGCCGTGTTCGGTCTCTAACAAGGGAACCTCCCCATCGCACTCCCCTCCCCTCAGATTTAGTTATAAGTTGGCACAGTGGATAGGCGTTGGAAAACTGAACACAGATCAATCGAGAAAACAGGAAGAAGTTGTGTGGAACTATGAAAAAATAAGCAAAATATACAAACTGAGTAGTCCATGCGCAGGATAAGCAACATCAAGGATGGTGTGAGCTCAAGAGCGCCGTGGTCCCGTGGTTAGCGTAAGCAGCTGCGGAACGAGAGGGCCTTGGTTCAAGTCTTCCCTCGAGTGAAAAGTTTAAATTTTTATTTTCAGACAATTATCAGAGTTCAGTCACTCACACATAATCAACTTCGCTCTCCAAAATTCCAGCACATGTTCAGATTTGCTTGGACATATGCAGGATTTGACGGTCTACACACGGAAAAATTTGAAAACGTTAAAAACATGTGTTTTGACAGAGCACAGAGAAAACTGTGCGACTGTGAAACTGTTGCATTCATTTGTTGCAGTTTATGTGACACACTCTTATGTTTTCATCACTTTTTTGGGAGTGATTATCACATCCACAAGAAAACCTAAATCGGGCAAGGTAGAAGAATCTTTTTACCCATTCGCCAAGTGTGCAAGTTAGGTGGGTCGACAACATATCCCTGTCATGTGACGCACATGCCGTAACCAGTGTCGTATAGAATACATCAGACGTGTTTTCCTGGCTCAAATGTTTTCGGTTCCCATTCGAGAGGCACGTCCTTTCGTCTACTAATCGCACGGTTTTGCGATGCGGTCGCAAAACACAGACACTAAACTTAGTACAGTGAACAGAGACGTCAATGAAGGAACGGACAGATCATAACTTTGCGAAAATAAAGAAAGTAAAATTTTTAGTCGAGTGAAGACTTGAACCAAGGACGTCTCGCTCCGCAGCTGTTCACGCTAACCACGGGACCAAGGCCTTCCTGTGCTCACCTCATCCTTGATGTTTCCTATGTTGCCCATGAACTACTCAGTTTGTATATTTTGCTTATTTTTTTCATAGTTCCACACAACTTCTTCCTGTTTTCTCGATTGATCTGTGTTTAGTTTTACAAGGCCTATCCACTGTGCCAAATTATAACTAAATCTGAGGGGGGTGCGATGGGGAGGTTCCCTTGTAAGAATGAACTAATGTGAATCAGCAAAAATTAGTTACCACAAAAGAGTGCAAACAAGTGCCAGCGTCTTGTAGCGAGCGTGAGAACGTGCATTCGGTCATCGCGTACGCTCGTCTGACTGATATTGTGGACTGGTAATCCTCCATTAATTGGGATAAACACTTACGAATTAGAGTGTAAACAGTGCAACCTGTGATTTCCATATTATCTCAGAATATAGATGTTCATACCAGACATAGGACAGTGTTGAGTTTTAATGTTGAGTGGCTCCCCTAAACCCGCCTGCATATTTCGAAAGATAATTCCAGGCAAACCAGCAGCAGTGTGGAGCAGAACAGTACGACCGCCCCGGGATTATCAGGTACGTGGTGTGGACAGGGCGCACGGTCCGAAGCGACAACCAGTTAAAGGTACCCCTCCCATTTGTACCCCCGGGCGTGTTACATCTTCCTGCTGCACCCAAGCGGGAGGTTTCTACTCGCACCCAGTGTTTATATGGCGCTTTCCGTGGAGTCCAGCTCCGAGAACCGCGTTAAGACGGAAGCAAGCCCGAGAGCATTAACATTCTCACACGACTCCAGCGGCTATGAAATCTTTATTCCATGACTTCCACAGAGGAAAATTATTTTTATGAGAACCTTATGTAAAACACTGTCCTTTCGGTCTCACCAGAGATTGGTTTTGAACTTTTACATGGTGGATATTGTATGTTTGTGTTCACCACAGTGTCTGTTATCCTGGGTAACCAGACTTACTGACACTCCTCGGAGTCATACGACAACGGTTGAATACTGTGTTCTTTTATTATTACCTCATCTGAGGTTTTCTTTTTTGTTTTTGTTAGCGAATTCTAACAACCCTACCACAACAAAGGTAAAAAATTAATTATGAGTGTAGTGTTGCTCACGCTGCTAAATATTGCATTTTCGGGCAACAACAAAGTTATATTATGTGGCAGGTGTCATTGGAGCACAGTTAATAAAGTCATTTCTTGAAATAATGGATAAACTAGGCACTCATATTTTCGTGTTTCCCACGCTGGTCTCGTTGTGAACTCATGGCTCAATCGTCGAAAATCTAGGTAGTGATGATTCCAAGCTCGGATGCGAAGAGGCCTAGGTGTTAGTCTGCGATATTCGAAAGTTTTATAGACGTGTTTCATAAACCATTCTTGAAGATTTAAACTTTTGCAAGTTAGGACAATGGTGATGTAAAAAAGTAATCAGCACTCCGAATTTAAGTTACACTTCCTTTTTATTACTTTTGTTGCAATGTAACGTAACTCGTTCCAAAACATCACTTCACAATATAAAACATATTCGAAAATATCTTCCTCACTGTTAAAGTTCACATTTCATAAACTGACTACAATTTGCGTCTTCTTAACATGACGACCACAGCTTGACACACTAATAACCGCTTACGCGCCCAAAAATCAGAGTTACAAGTACGTCAAAGATCATAGTGACAAAAGAAAGAATACACACAAGAATAATATCATTGCAATATATACATATTTATGTATCGAAGTACCTCTACATTAATGAAATCAAATCTGAATGTTGTCGCAGAAATATGTTAACTATTTTACACAAACACAGTAGAATATTGCTGGTATCGAGAGGTTGAGGTGAGGTGCCGTAATGGTTACGTAATTCAAGTACCATTACAGAATTCAGAAAATGCTTTTCTATGGTGAAACGTGTAAATATGTTTGTAAAAAAAACATTTTTTATTTATCAGAAGAATAAGTTAATAAAAACTTTGTGCTAATATACTGGTTAGATTATGCTGAGTGGCTTATCACTTCCCCCTGCTTCCTCCTATCAACATCTCACACACCTGTGAAAGAGGAATTGACTACACCAATGTTTTAAAAAAAATGAAGTCACGCAATTTTACGGCCTACTTGTGCGTGGCAGCCCGCACCAGCCGCGCCATTACGTTACTGGCAGAGCAACTCTGCGTTTCCTGCGGCCATCCGGCCCAACTTGTCTCATTAGCGTTTCCGCTGGACGGCGAAATGGCTGACGGATTCTCCCAGCCAGCTGGCGCTCGGTGCGTCTGGAAATTACGCGCATTCCGCGAACTCCTCTAACGGCGACGATGCGGACGTGACGGGGGCTGCGGCGGGCGGATATTCCGATGCCCTTCGCCAGGGCGCGCCATCGTCCACGTTTACAAGGTCTTTGGGTGCACCTCTTAACTCTTTCAAGGGCGGCGGTTATCGATGTCAACCACGGCGGCTGGTGGCCAAATAGGGCAGCAGGTCTCGTTGCTAGTCGGACAATTAACTGAGATAGTTCTCCATAGATGGCAAGGTATTAGATATCACGCATTTCGCTTTCGTATTGTCGCTACATTACAAACTCTTTGTTGGCTTGCCGCAGTTTCGCGGTTTAGTTGGTCTACGTTCTGCAAATCACATCTGCCACATATATACTACTTTTACTTTCAAGTAAGTATTTACGTATTTAAAACTAGTTTCACGCTAATGAACTTAAGCGCAACAGTTACGTGAAACAAGTTTGTTTATTTCGCTGAATTCTCTCATTTAGCGAGACCTGAAGGGCGACCTGTTCAATTGTTAAAAATCAGTCAACAGCCGAGATCGCATAAAATATTTTTTTTTTTAATTTAAGACAAACCGTTTCAACAGACTATGCTTTCATCTTCAGGTCTTACAATCTTTTGTTGTAGAACACGTTCATTTTACGCTGACCTCAGGCACATTACATCAAGTGAATAAAAATATCAGATGATTGAAGGTTTGTCGTCGCTAAAACATTTAAAAACATAAAGCGCAGTGTGGAACAGGCTACGTCCATATACATACTGCTCACAGTTGCTTGTTGCATCATACAAACACGGTACACAATAGCATAACTGTTTACTTATTCTGGGCATATTCTAAACAGTTTAGAATGCGTGAGGTCAGCGAAAAATGTGCATGTTTTACAAAGAAAGATTTTAAGAAGTGAAGATGACAGCATAGTCTGCTGAAACGGGTTGTCCTAAAAAAAAATAAAAAAAATTAGCCGATCTCGGCTGTTGAATCGTTCTTAACAATTTATTTATTTCATATTTTCGTTACTACGCTCTACGTTAGCGCTGGTAACCACAGCGCAACCGGGAAACAACTTCCCTCCAGTATGGCTAGAAGGTGTCTTAATGAAGACGAAATTTGAAAACTTCTTTTCGAGGACCTTCCATCAGACTCAGACAGTAGAAGTAAGTTTGTTTGAAGATACATAATCACCCAACATACGAACTCGTCTGTGATAATATTATGTTATCATAATCCGAAGAAAGTAGTAATGAATCAGATGATAATTTACCAAAACTTAATCTCACTTCTAGCTGAACGAAGCAGTACACGAGGGACAAGCCTGTGAAAAGAGGCTATGAAATATGGATGCTGTGTGATGAATCTTCATATAATTTCAAGTTCCAAATTTATACTGGAATATCAGCTAAAGAGATGTCTGAAATGGGACTGGGTGACAGATTTATCTGAAGAACTTCATAGTTAAAATCATATTGCTTTCATGGATAATTTCTTTGCGTCTCATAATCTCTTCGTCCTATTAAAAAAATCCAGAAAATGTTTGTAGTTGGAACTGTGAGCCCTTGCAGTTGGAACTGTGAACCCTACATGTAAAATCCTCCTACACTAAAGGAAGATAAAAGGATAAAAGGATGAAAGGAGGGTACTTCGACAGTACAGGGTTAATACAAATGATTGAAGCGATTTCACAAAAAAAAAAAAGAAAAATGGTTCAAATGGCTCTGAGCACTATGGGACTTAACATCTATGGTCATCAGTCCCCTAGAACTTAGAACTACTTAAACCTAACTAACCTAAGGACAGCACACAACACCCAGCCATCACGAGGCAGAGAAATACCCTGACCCCGCCGGGAATCGAACCCGGGAACCCGGGCATGGCGCTTTCACAGCTCTACAATAACTTTATTATTTGAGATATTTTCACAATGCTTTGCACACACATACAAAAACTCAAAAAGTTTTTTTAGGCATTCGCAAATGTTCGATGTGTGCCCCTTTAGTGATTCGGCAGACATCAAGCCGATAATCAAGTTCCTCGCACACTCGGCGCAGCATGTCCCCATCAATGAGTTCGAAAGCAGCGTTGATGCGAGCTCGCAGTTCTGGCACGTTTCTTGGTAGAGGAGGTTTAAACACTGAATCTTTCATGAGCCAATTTTCCAGCATGTCGAGATACACGTGTCCTGTAACGTTTTTTTCGCAGAAGAAAAAGGGGCCGTAAACTTTAAACCGTGAGACTGCACAAAACACGTTAACTTTTGGTGAACTGCGAATTTGCCGCACGAATGCGTGAGGATTCTCTACCGCCCATATTCGCACATTGTGTCTGTACACTTCACCATTAAGAAAAAATGTTGCTTCATCACTGAAAACAAGTTTCGCACTGAACGCATCCTCTTCCATGAGCTGTTGCAACCGCGCCGAAAATTCAAAGCGTTCAACTTTGTCATCGGGTGTCAGGGCTTGTAGCAATTGTAAACGGTAAGGCTTCTGCTTTAGCCTTTTCCGTAAGATTTTCCAAACCGTCGGCTGCGGTATGTTTAGCTCCCTGCTTGCTTTATTCGTCGACTTCCGCGGGCTACGCGTGAAACTTGCCCGCACGCGTTCAACCGTTTCTTCGCTAACTGCAGGCCGACCCGTTGATTTCCCCTTACAGAGGCATCCACAAGCTTTAAACTGCGCATACCATCGCCGAATGGAGTTAGCAGTTTGAGTTTTTCTACGTATCTGTAGTGTGTCGTGACCATATGTCAATGAATGGAGCTACAGTGAATTTATGAAATCGCTTCAATCATTTGTAATAGCCCTGTAGAGTCAGCAATCATGGTGTAGCATTTTACAAGTGGATGGGCAAACGAGCTACGAACGTGATCTCCACTATGCATGATTACAGTGACACGACAAGTGTAAACACGTACGAAAAACATGGATCGACTACTGTCGTGGCCTGTCCCCACGTACTGAATGACTGTAACAGAACCATGAATTTCGTTGTCAATTTCGATCGTCTAAAAGGAGACTATGGTCGTGATTGCACACGTAAAATATGGTGTCATACGCTTTTTCCCACTTTATTGCTGTCTGTAGTGAATGCATTTATCATCCACGAAGAAACTGAGATGCAGCACTTAACGAATAAAGACTTATGAACGAGAATGCACTCCTCAGAGTTTACTTACAATGGAAATAAATTGTTTCACTAGATTTAGGGGTGGGAGGGGAGGGTGAGGGGCGTTGCCAAATGTCATGTCGCTCGCGTGGAAAAATATTCTCGAACCTACCGCAACGCGTCAGGAGAGCTTAAAATGTAATCTTGCGTGACTGTTAATCTACTGCAGTACGTACCTATATTAATAAACGGCTAACCCTTGGCACGGCCACCTGGTCGCAGTTGCACATACCCTACGTAACAGCTTCCAATGGGAATAAAAATTTGATTTTTAATATTTCATATCATTCTTCACCGAATTAAAAGATTTAAAATGCTGTCATATTCTACTCATTCACATGTATAACAGTAACTGAATTTTCCGTCGGTGCTTGGCAGAACCCGATAATAATAATATTAAAAAGGAAAACACTAATGTTCTGCAGAGTTATATTTATTAGGTCACGGACAAACATTCGGCTTCTCAGGCCTTTTTCAGATGACAACTGAATGTCGCAAACACAGATGAACATGATGTGTGACTTTTACAGATGTCATTTGTACAGAAGATACGAAAATGACTAAGTGTTTACATAACAAAATATTACAATAATTTCGTTTACTAGAAAGAGGGGTGAACGAAGTTTTTATGTTGGGGTACAGACGACAAATGACGAGGAATAAAATGAATTAAACACTTTGAATCCAGTATTTGTAACGAAAACTTAATTTAACAAGGGGGAAAACGAAAAGTGAGTCTGATCGTTTAATACTAGGCCAGCATTCTTGTCATGTGTTCGTTGACTTCCATTACTTCCAGCAGGGTCGTCCTTCTGATTTTTCTGATGGAATGTAAATCTTCACTTTCTATATCGTATGGTTTTCTGCCGGCCGGAGTGGCCGTGCGGTTCTAGGCGCTACAGTCTGGAACCGAGCGACAGCTACGGTCGAAGGTTCGAATCCTGCCTCGGGCATGGATGTGTGTGATGTCCTTAGGTTAGTTAGATTTAATTAGTTCTAAGTTCTAGGCGACTGATGACCGCAGAAGTTAAGTCGCATAGTGCTCAGAGCCATTTTTTTATGGTTTTCTGGAAGACCACGAGCAAATGTAGAATTTTTCTTTAATCGTATATTAAAGGTTTAACACAGTTAGGTAAGTATTACAGCTACAAACTGCGTGCCTGTCTTGAGGCAGCCCAACACATGGCGTGCAAATTACCCAGACTTCCTCTTCTTGTTGTTGTTGTTATTGTTGTTGTCTTCAGTCCGAAGACTGGCTTGATGCAGCTCTCCATGCTACTATCTCCTGTGCAAACCTCTTCATCTCCGAGTAACTATTGCAACTCACATCCTTTTGAATCTACTTACTGTATTCATCTCTTTATCTCCCTCTACGATTCCACCCCCCCCCTCCACACACACACACACACACACACACACACACACACAAACACAAACTTCCCTCCGATACTAAATTGGTGATCCTTTGATGTCTCAGAAAGTGTCCTACAACCGATCCTTTCTTCTAGTCAGATCGTGCCACAAATTTCTTCTCTCTCCAATTCTACTCAGTAACTCATTAATTACGTGATCTACCCATCTAATTTTCAGCATTCTACTGCAGCACCACATCTCTAAGAACTATTATCTTCTTGCCTAAACCGTTTACCTTCCATGTTTCGCTCTCATACACGGCTACACTCCATACAAACACCTTCAGAAAAACCTTTCTAACACTTAAATGTATATACGCTGTTAAATTTTTCTTCTTCACAAATACGTTTCTTTCCGTTGCCCGTATACATTTCATATACACTCTACTTTAGCCATCAACAGTTATTTTGCGGCCCAAATACCAAAACGCATCTACTACTTTGAGTGTCTCGTTTCCTAATCTGCTCCCCTCAGCATCACCTGATTTAATTCGACTACATTCCATTATCCTTGTTTTGCTTGTGCTGATGTCCATCTTATAAACTCCTTTCATGACTGTCCATTCCGTTCAACTGCTCTTCCAAGTCCTTTGCGATGTCTTTGGCAAGCCTCAAAAATTTTATTTCTTCTCCGTGAACTGTAATTCCTATTCCAAAGTTTGCTTTGGTTTCATTTACTTCTTGTTCAATGTACAGATCGAATGAAGTCGGGAACAGGCTGCAACCCTGTCTCATTCCCTTCTCAGACACTGCTTCCCATTCATGCCCCGCGTCTCATGTAACTGCCGTCTGATTTCTGTACAAGTTGTAAATAGCCTTTCGTTCCCTGTATTTTATCCCCGACACCTTCAGGATTTCAAAGAAAGCACTCCATTCACATTGTCAACAGCTTTCTCTAAGTCTACATATGCTATAAACGTAGGTTTGCCTTCCCTTAATCTGTTTTCTATGATAAGTCGCAGGGTCAGTACTGTCTCGCGTGTTCCTATATTCCTCCGGAATCAAAACTGATCTTCACCGAGGTCGGGTTCTACTAGTTATCCATTTTTCTCCAAAGAAGACTTTATTCATCCAGAATTTGCTAATGATAACACTTAGCGCTTCCAATAAAATTACATGTAGTTTCAAACCTTTTCCAAACTTTTTCTCTCTTACATGTTTAATGACAAGTATTTAACATGTCAACTCATTTGTAAAGTTGCCAGAAGTTTGAAGCTGTTTTATAAATGAGAGTTCGAATCTTTAAAGAATAAGTGTCGGGATTACTGGTCAGAACAAAACGCGGTAGTAATGAAGACCAGACTGACATACTGAAACCGTAGTTGTGTACAGAATATAGGTTGATTCTTTCAAAGAATAAGATAGTAACATTCCAACTAAATTACGTGGCATTTTCGACGTAAATAAAATGTAACTACAACTACCAAAACTTAAATATTTGTTTACACTGTGTTCGATAGTTGTGAAGGGCAGTTAAGTTTAAATAGGTCGTTTCCAACTTCTGTTTCACCGTAAGGCAGCACCATCCCCAGAATATTTCGCCACAAGCGGCAATAAACAGCCAAAAACCTATGTAAATTTCAACAAATGTGCCTCGTGATGTGAACAACCGGCTGACGATGAACGTGTCGGTTCAAAACCGGTTCCACCGCTATTTACGTAAATAAACAGCATTCTCAATAGTGGACGGTTGGTGTCGCCGTCTTTGAAAAATCAACCTATAAAGAATAAAGAAACAGAGAATGATGCAAGATATGAAAGAAATATCAACACACATGTGAGACAGAGGAATTTCTCCAGCAGTTTGAGTTCTGGTCCGTGCAAAGACGCTGACGGTGGTTCAGCAAACCGAAGGTAAGCACTTTAGAGACAAGGGAATAATTCAGACTGAACAGTCGACAATAGGTCCAGCAGTGCCTCGAACATCCAAGGAAAAGACTCTCCATTTTATGAATGAAAGTAGAAATATATCGGACTGCACAGAATGATAAGAACAACGAACAGTTCTCGTGGCTTAGAAATAAAACAGCCAATGGCAGGTGACTCACATGTTAACAATGTTTTTCTCCATCTGCCCTCCTTACAACCAGATTCACGACCTCGTTCCATCTTTAATCTCCAAGGACGGATACACGTTTGGATGCTCAGCAGTTCTAATGGAGTCTGCTGACTGATCGAAGATTGTGTAGGCAGATGATTTCGTCTATTAGGGAGACGATGGTGATCAGAATGTAGTAAAACCTCGAATTTCATTTTGTTGTTATTTAAGATGGAAACTTTTGTTACCGTTATTTACTACTTACCAATAACCGAATCGATAAGATTTTAACTTGCAACAGTCTGCTCCCTACAATATAACGAACTTTAAAAAAAATATTAATCAAGGACTTACAATATACTCCCACATACATTCACATTGTACTTCATCACAGTAACAGGGAAGAACGTTGACTTTTAATCTAAGCTTTTGCTAGCGTGGTCACAAAAAACGGATAAAGCAAGAAAAGCGTGTAGCGTTTGGAGACGTCAAATGAAGCTATTAAAAGTAAAAGAAAAGTAATACAGGAAATGTATCTGAATGGGAGTAGCTGCCAAGCTGGTGCTGAACACGAAGACTTGTAATCGGTGCAATATAGTTCTGTTTATTTTTATATTTGAAATGCCGATGTGTAGTGATCATGGTAGTGAGAAGTGAACATACAATGTTAAGCGACTTGCAGTACTGATGGACAATACCAGTACGTTGTAAAAAAAAATTGAATCATAAGAGTCGTTGATGATAGTATAGCTCTACCGCAACCGGTCGTCCAATAAAATGCTTTTTTAGCGATCTTGGCTTGTGTAGTTTTCCTCAGTTGTCGGAAGTTTTTTATTATCTCCCAGAACTTTGTTTCGATTTCCGAATTTCTCTTTTCTTTCGTTCATAGGGTCTTTAATGTACAGACTGAATTAAATCACAGATAGGATGCGACTCTTTTCAGCTACTGCTACCCTATGTCCTTCGACTCATAACTTCAGTCTATTTTCTGTACGAGTTCTAAATAAACTTTCGCTCCTTGTATTTTACGCCTGCTGCCTTCAGAATATCAAAGAGTGCATTTCAGTGAACATTCTCAAAAGCGTTCTCTAAATCTAGAAACGCACAGAGGTGGGTTTGTCTTTCTTCAGCCGATCTTCCAAGACAAATGGCTGGGTCGGTGTCATCTCGCATGTACCTACATTGCTCCGGAGCCCAAACTGATTTACTCTGAGGTCAGATTCTACCAGTTCTTCATGTTTCCCTAAATAACTCGTGGCAGTATCTTGCAACCACAACTAATTAAGCTCACAGTCCGGTTATATTCACACCTGCCAGGATATGCCCTTCTTAGAATAGAAATTATTACAATCTTCTTTAAGTCTATTTCGAATGTCTCATTCATATGCCTTGCACACCCGGTGGAATAGCTTTATAGTCGTTGCCTCTACCAAGCATGTCAATAACTCCGAGGGAATGGCATCTGCTCCAGGACCCTTGGCATATGCATTCCCTTTGAAATGCTAAACGAAGCTGCGCTGAATATTCCTCCGGTGAGCTTTAGTGACTAGCGTGCCCGGATTCTACCCTGGAGACTGGGATTCGACTGCTGGTGTCAGAAACACGTTACATCCATGCGCTGCCTTGACTGAGGCTATGCATAGATACTATTAAGCATCTGTCGCCAGACAAATTGTTTATAATACATAGGTAGGAGCGAGATAAAGCATGATGCTCTCTACCAGAATTACGTCGCACCTCGCTTTCGGGAGTAGTTTCTAAAGAACGAGTAAAAGCACGATGTTCTCATACTTCAAGTCACGCCTCAGGATCGTCATTGGATTCCTGCGACAGTATAATCTCCATCTTTTAGCAGTTTCTGTGTATCGAGACAGACTCTATCGTTTTCTGTTTCAATTAAAATGTAATAACTAGACCCCCAAATCACAAAGCGAACTCAATAAACTCGTTTTTCCCGAGTTTTCGTTGAGTTTTTTATGCACGAAGAGCGGTTAGGAAATCTGCACATCCTATCCAAGTAATTTTCAATGCGACAGGGTCCGCCGTTGCGATGAATTATTTGAATGATTTCTTGAAGCCTTCAGCTGCCATTTTCTTTATTTCCTGTACGATTGTGCCGGCCGAAGTGGCCGCGTGGTTCTGGCGCAGCAGTCTGGAACCGCGAGACCGCTACGGTCGCAGGTTCGAATCCTGCCTCGGGCATGGATGTTTGTGACGTCCTTAGGTTAGTTAGGTTTAACTAGTTCTAAGTTCTAGGGGACTAATGACCTCAGCAGTTGAGTCCCATAGTGCTCAGAGCCATTTGAACCATTTTGAACCTGTACGATTGTACAATTTCGGCCTTAGGCCATTTTCAAGTATCTAAAACGGAAGTTTCAGACATTGGATACATTATTGACACTTGTGATTTTGATGTAGGAACATTTTGGTAACAGATTATGTCATATACGACATTATGCCATACTCATAAATTTGTTCGAGGTGTTCACGTTATTTTAGGAGCACGTTACTTTCGAGCAGTTGTTGCAAAGCTCTTATATATAACGTACTTAACACTAGGAAACTTATAATTATTTTACAGAATTTTGCTACTTAAGCTGCATATGCTTTTGTTCTCAGTTATGTTTAATTATCGTTCATCATTGGCGTAAATATTTGTTCTGTTATTGTAGGAGCACGTCATTTTTGAATAGTTGGTACAAAAATCTTATATATCACATTTATCAGAGTATTCTAAGGAGATTAGTACTGAGAACCAGGAGTGTCTAGTAAAAACTGCTTTATGATTGCTTGATGTTTCGCATTACAGTCATATTTATTAATGAGTGTAGCGATATTTTACATTCTATGCTTCTGTGACGCTACGCCCTAGAACTAGTAGAAAGTTGTCTACGAATTTCCAATTTCGCAGGTCTTTTTGCTCATTTAAAACTTTGTCTGATTGATCTTTTAGATGTATGTAGATTTCAGTTTCTTCCATTACATTCATGTCTCTTCCCTTCTGTAGCTTATGTAATATTTGAAGTGATCCATCTTATATTAGGTATTTTGTGGTTGGTGTCTTAAGTGAGCAGCATATGCGGATGGATTATTGTCGCTTATTGCCCTGTGTTCTTTAGCTCGTGTACTGAATTTCTTCCTGTTTGTCTCATTAGAATACTGTCATAAATGTGATATACAAGATCTTTGTACCAACTATTCAAAAATGACGTGCTCCAACAATAACAGAACAAATATTTACCAGTTACTTTAAAGAAATTACATACGGTCATTTTAACACCAATGATGAACGATAATTAAACATAACTGAGAACAAAAGCATACGCAGGTTAAGTAGCAAAATTCTGTAAAATAATTATAATCTTCCTAGTGTTAAGTACGTTATATATAACGGCTTTGCAACAACTGCTCGAAAGTAAAGTGCTCCTAAACTAGCGTGAACACCTCGAACTAATTTATGAGCATGATATGATGTCATAGGAGCAACGATGTATATGACATAATGTGTTACCAAAACGCCGGCCGATGTGGCCGAGCGGTTCTAGGCGCATCAGTCTGGAACCGCGCGACCGCTACGGTCGCAGGTTCGAATCCTGCCTCGGGCATGGGCGTGTGTGTGTGTGTGTGTGTGATGTCCTTAGGTTGGTTAGGTTTAAGTAGTTCTAAGTTCTAGGGGACTGATGACCTCAGACGTTAAGTCCCATAGTGCTCAGAGCCATTTGAACCATTTGTTACCAAAAATCATCCGTATAGTAAGTTAAAATGCGCCTAGTTTATCTCCAGATATGATTTGTTCCTACCTCAAAATCACAAGTGTCACTAATGTAGCCAATGTATGAAACTTCCGGTTTAGATACTTGAAAATGGCCTAAGGCCGAAATTGTACAATCGTACAGGAAATAAAGTAAATGGCAGCTGAAGGCTTCAAGAAATCATTCAAAAAATAAATAAATAAATAAAATAAAATAAAAAAATAATAAAAAAGGAACCAAGTAAATTCAATGTTAGTCTATATTCGTATAGATACGATCGCGACAATTCAGTCACTGACGTAAACTTCCGAAAATACACTCATGTTCTAAAAAGCAGAGCACCTTGTATGGCTAGAGACAGGACGTTCATATTCACAGGATATGTACATTAATTAGCATGTTCTGCAGTAGTTCTTAGCATGTCAATCACCTCGCTTCACAAAGTGTCCTGTAGCCTAGTAGGCACACAGCCCGCCATGGGCCTGATAAAGTGTTCCATGCGTGATAACATCGACGCTTATAAGGCGCGAATGGCGTCCTGTGGTATAGCCATCCATGCTGCATTCACCTGTTTTCGAAGTTCATCTGTGGTGGTTGGCGTTGGGTCACAGCGCTGCACCCATCGTTTCACCACACCCTACACGTTTTCGATTGGCGACAGGTCTGGTGATCATTCGGGACAAGGCAAAACGCTGACATCCTGCGACACCAAGAACGCACGTGTTCATGCAACAACATATGGTCGTGCATTGTCTTGCTGAAAAATGACGTCTGGGGTGTTGAGCAGAAAAGGTATGGCTACTGGTCGTAGGATGTCATTCACGTAGGTCACACTGGTCACAGTGCCCTGGACTTGTTATTATTGTTATTTATGCTCGTACTCAATAACACCCCACACCATCAGGCCTCGAGTTGGCGCTATGTGTCTTGTGCGAATGCAATCACTGCGACGGCACTCCAACTGTCTGCGGCGAACCAAAATGCGCCATCATTTTCGAACAAACAGAACCTGGATTCGCCCGAAAACACTATCTGATGCTGCTTCTGTCCCCAGTGACGTCGTTCCGTACACCACTGCCACCTAGCATGTTTCTACATATTCGTCGAAGGTAGCCGGAGAAGTGGAAGACGCGCACGTTAGCCATGCCGTAATAAACGGCGACGGTCTGTCGACCATGGTAGTGTACGGTGTGCTACACTGTTCCACTGTTGCGTCAGAACAAAGGAGAGTGAAAACCTGTCCTGCAATCCCATTAGCATCAGGTGTTGATCTTCTCGGTGGGAGGTGTACGTGGTGCGACGTGACCCATCTCGTCGTGTACTATTGCCCTCAGTCAAGCTTCTGCACATAGTCGTTGTACTGCCGAAACACTTAAACTACTGGCCATTAAAATTGCTACACCAAGAAGAAATGCAGATAATAAACGAGTATTCATTGGACAAATATATTATACTACAATTGGCATGTGATTACATTTTCACGCAATTTGGGTGCACAGATCCTGAGAAATCAGTACTCAGAACAACCACCTCTGGCCGTAATAACGGCCTTCATACGCCTGGGCATTGAGTCAAACAGAGCTTGGATGGCGTGTAAAGGTACAGCTGCCCATGCAGCTTCAACACGATACCACAGTTCATCAACAGTAGTGACTGGCGTATTGTGACGAGCCATTTGCTCCGCCACCATTGATCAGACGTTTTCAATTGGTGACTGAACTGGAGGATGTACTGACCAGGGCAGCAGTCGAACATTTTCTGTATGCAGAAACGCCCGTACAGGACCTGCAACATGCGGTCGTGCATTATCCTGCTGCAATGTAGGGTTTCGCAGGGATCGAATGAAGGGTAGAGCCACGGATCGTAACACATCTGAAATGTAACGTCCACTGTTCAAAGTTCCGTCAATGCGAACAAGAGGTGACAGAGACGTGTAACCAATGGCACCCCATACCATCACGCCGGGTGATACGCCAGAATCGCGACGACGAATACACACTTCCAATGTGCATTCACCGCGATGTCGCCAAACACGTATGCGACCATTATGATGCTGTAAACAGAACCTGGATTCATCCGAAAAAAATGACGTTTTGCCATTCGTGCACCCAGGTTCGTCGTTGAGTAGACCATCGCAGGCGCTCCTGTCTGTGACGCAGCGTCAAGGGTAACCACAGCCATGGTCTCCGAGCTGATAGTCCATGCTGCTGCAAACGTCGTCGAACTGTTCGTGCAGATGGTTGTCGTCTTGCAAACGTCCCCATCTGTTGACTCAAGGATCGAGATGTGGCTGCACAATCCGTTACAGCCATGCGGATAAGATGCCTGTCATCTCGACTGCTAGTGATACGAGGCCGCTGGCATCCACCACGGCGTTCCGTATTACCCTCCTGAAACCGCCGATTCCATATTCTCTTGACAGTCATTGGATCTCGACCAACGCGAGCAGCAATGTCGCGAAACGATAAACCGCAATCGCGATAGGCTTTATCAAAGTCGGAAACGTGATGGTACGCATTTCTCCTACTTACACGAGGCATTACAACAACGTTTCACCAGGCAACGCAGGTAAGCTGCTGTTTGTGTATGAGAAATCGGTTGGAAACTTTCCTCATGTCAGCACGTTGCAGGTGTCGCTACCGGCGCCAACCTTGTGTGAATGCTCTGAAGAGCTTATCATTTGCATATCACATCATCTTCTTCCTGTCGGTTAAATTTCGAATCTGTAGCACGTCATCTTCATGGTGTAGCAATTTTAATGGCCAGTAGTGGAGTACCCTAAGAGCAGCAATTTCCCGGATGGCTGAACCACCTTCTCTCACGCGAATAATGCGGCCTCTTTCAAGTTCACCGATTTGACGGTGCAAACGTCTGCGAGGCACCCTGCACGTCTGCTCAAGTTACACTGATCCATTACCTTCGGTTTCTAGCGACAAAGAGAGCCACAGGCACATTCTACCGATGGGTGGTGTTGCGCCGCGATACCGATGGTGACCTGGAAACTAATGTACGTGTCCTGTGAATATGAATGTCCTATCTCTAGTTATTCAATGTGTTCTGCTTTTTTTTTCTAAACATAGGTGTTATGTTATGTTAACCGGGGACCTAGAAACGACGGAGAGGCTCCGTCCTCGCAGCAACCGCAGTGGTCCACAACCCCACGACGACTACCGCAGTCCACTTCACCCCTCCGCCGCCCCACACCGGACCCAGGGTTATTGTGCGGTTCGGCCCCCGGTGGATCCCCCGTTGAACGTCTCACACCAGACGAGTGTAACCCCTATGTTTGTGTGGTAGAGTAAAGCCGTCGGAACACGGGCCGTGCTGTCTAACATCAACGTAGAGCGTGCCAAGTTCAACGTGCTCCTGAACGCTCAGAAATAACGCGACTTGTGCGTATGGTACGTGGGCCCCAACGTGGTATACGCGATCGCAACGCACTCCAGCGGCAGTTGCGGGATGTTTTTAGCTCGTAAATCACACTGTTTACGAGAAAATGGTTCAAATGGCTCTGAGGACTATGCGACTTAACTTCTGAGATCATCAGTCGCCTAGAACTTAGAACTAATTAAACCTAACTAACCTAAGGACAGCACACACACACATCCATGCCCGAGGCAGGATTCGAACCTGCGACCATAACGGTCGCTCGGTTCCAGACTGCAGCGCCTAGAACCGCACGGCCACTCCGGCCGGCGTTTACGAGATGGGCGCGCATAATATTCCCACGTTAGCTCTATTAAAAAGTACATTTCCTCCATCGTCCACGAGAAGGAAAGTACCATGTCCAATCAATAAGGACACAGGCTTATAAAAGTTCCATTACAAACAGTGCAATACTAATTTGCAATACTTCTCCACATAAGATAAACATTATTTCATCATTCCCACATTTTAGTAAAATCCTAAGGTCAACCTGATTTGATCACTGTTCTTACCCAGTGGCAGGATCTTTGCAACATGTGAATTACGAAGCATAAAAGAAAAAAAAGAAGAAAAATATCTTTATACAAGTAGGGCAAGCTGTCCTATAGATTAAGCCAATCGAACAAAATCACCCTTCAAGAACAGGTCAACTATTTAAGTAACATCAAATATTATAGTATATACTTATATTGAACTAATAATGAAGTATCAGAACCTAATAAAAACGCAAATGTTGGGAAAAAAATTTAGTAGTGTCGAGTCGCGAACCACCACTGCACGCTGATCCTGTATGCGTATCAATGACGCTACTCACTCCGCTAAACCAACACCATCATTTTACTACTCAATCATAGAATGTTAGCTCTTGCTGAAAACATTTCTCGTAGATATGTTACTAATTGAAATTTAATTATAACAAGTTGTACCAAGAACAATACGTTTTTGGTGGATCTTCAGTGTGTCGCTGCCTGCAAATACTATACTCTCATAATACGGAAGTTACAATAATTATTTTACCACGAATATGATGTTCCTCATTATTTTCTCGGAACGAATCATAGAGTTAACAACGGGTTTTGCAGTGATTCTCAATTTTCTGGTGCCCAGAAACGGCATATACACGTATAGGCTTGAAATGAATGCCAATATGGCGCCTCACATCTCTGTACTGAAGGAAGACGGCGTGCATGTGACGTAGGTGGCGTTGTGCCATCTCATTGGTCAAAGCTCAGACGCACGCTCAGAATATCTGACATGCTAGATATTGCTCTGCACGTTCGGAAAGACTCCCGAACGTGCTTTTCCACACTATGACGTCAGAAACTCGGCACGTTCAACGCTCTACGTTCGGTTGCAAGGTCCGTGTGCCGACGGCTTAATGGTGGTGTACGCGTACGTGGAGAACTTGTTTGCGTAGCAATCGCCGACATAGTGTAGCTGAGGCGGAAGAAGGGGAACCAGTCCGCATTTGCCGAGGCAGATGAAAAACCGCCTAAAAACCATCCACAGACTGGCCGGCTCACCGAATCTCGATGCAAATCCGCCGGGCGGACTCGTGCTGGGGACCAGGCGCTCCTTCCCGCCCGGAAAGCCGTGGGCCAGACCGCACGGCCAATCGGGCGGGCTAAGCGTAGGTGTACTTTTGCCACTGAGGTACAAAAATTAACTGCGCCATCCATCTGTTGTTTGGTGTACTATGAAATTAGCTACACGATCTATTCGTTCTTTGTTGTACTACGCCGTGACGATCGAGTCATTGAGGTAAACATCCGAACCACTAATTGTACCCTGAGCAGGTCCCTAGAACTTCAATTTTTTTTTCCGTGATCCGATTTTGATGAAATAAAGCCTATATCTTATCACAAGCTACGTTCAAGTTGCCTGTGAAGACCCCACGGAAATTCTGCTAGTAGCTTATCAGATTGGCGTGTTGAAACAGACAAACAAAGCTCTTAACGACAGTCTCATTGTATTGTGTTATACTACCTACATCACTCGTAGTCAGTTTCTGGCAAACATTTTCTGTGTACAGCCACGACGGTTTCACAGTTTTATTTTTTATATAGATTTTAATAGACGTTTGTTCTTGTCTCTCACATGTTGCCCTACGTTATTCTGTTTCAGAAATGCTGTTGTAATGACACATTCCTACGCAGAGACATACAATACCTTTAAAGGCTGCGCCAAAGATTAAATTGAGAGGGAAGTAGAATATAATCTCTGTAATGTTCATATTTGATTCCCTTTTGTTTCATACTCCAAGGAGGAGTTAAGAGACACTTCCGATTGTTACCTTGTAGGGGATGGACGTAATTTTTGGTGTGTGCTGAAAGGCAGCCATCTTGTTAGTATTTATGGTTTGTGCGACTAGCAGAGCAAGCCTTATTGTGTTGTGAATAAAAAATAGTGAGAAGTATCTAAGTTTTACGAGAATTATTTAAAGCGACGTAGCATTGTATTCCTTGGTTTCCACCGTCTTCGTGAAGTGAACCGATACACACCGTCAACAAAGATAAGAACATCAATGGCAGCTAATGAATTAATACTGTGGCAGAAGGACGAATTCTACGTCTAAGGTGAGAAATCTGAATAAATCAACAATGACTTAGAATTCAAAAATGTAATTAATCGGAATGGTAAATTATATTACATGGCACATTTCACACAGCACTGAATTTGTCCGCATTCAAGCCGGTCAATACAGTCCGTAAAAAAGCCTTTCAAAAATTCTAAATTTACAGTTCCACATCCATAATTTTTTCTCTTTTCAAAAAATCAATAAATTTAATTTTTTTATTTCGCCACACTGTCCTGTGACGTAAGAGTGGTAAGCGTACAAGTAGGCCACTTTCCTACAACCACGAAATTCTATAGCCGGGGCAAAATCGCTTGCTGCAGCCTTTTATGTTGGGCACCTAATTTATTGGCGAACACAACACCTGGCTGTTCTAATTTTGCTTAAAATGGCTTCCCTTCGGGCATTGCTGTGCTAATAAAAAGGCGACAATGCTGTCCGAAGCGGAGCGGACACGATCGATGGTCGGTGGGGAGAAGGTGGAGGGAGGGGGGGGGGAGAATGGCCGGGTTTGCTGGGACGGGGGATGGGGGGGAAGGCTAGCTAATTAACTGGCAGATAATGAACACCCCAGAAGGCTGGCCGCCCAGTTATTCCAGGAACAGAAAAGTCCGCGGCGGCGACATCGGGACGGGACGGGCTGGGCTGGGCTCATTTAAAATGAAGCGGGAGCGTCTCCGAACGGACGAGGTATTTCTCCTCGAAATCGCTGCAGCCCTTATAGTATTACACTCTCAGGGGAGTTAACAAGCTGTTATTGTGAAGTTACCTCCAGCCTCACTCCCCCTCCCCCCACCACCCTTGCTCTTTTTGTCGCGGCAGACACCAAACACGATCCATTCTGCAAAAAAGCGCCGACCTTGTTAATCGAGTTTGCAATCGCACGACGTTAGGTGCCTCTGTCCTCATAACCACCTGGTTTGGATCACGGTAACGAGTATCTATTTTCTTCACCTCTCGCCTCGTCGAAAGCACACAGAATACTCCATACAGACGAAGGAGACGTTGCGACCTCGGGTCATACTGTGGCCACTGGCACGTCCGACGACTTAGTGCTGGGAACAGCCGAATGAAAACCACTAATTCGATTGCAGTTTTAGGTATCTACATCTACATCTACACTCCGCAAGCCACCCAACAGTGTGTGGCGGAGGGCACTCTACGTGTCACTGTCATTACCTCCCTTTCCGGTTCCAGTCGCGTATGGTTCGCGGGAAGAACGACTGCCGGAAAGCCTCCGTGCGTGCTCGATTCTCTCTAATTTTACGTTCGTGATCTCCTCGGGAGCTATAAGTAGGGGGAAGCAATATATTCTATACCTCATCGAAACCTGGACAGCAAGCTACACCGCGATGAAGAGCGCCTCTTTTGCAGAGTCTGCCACTTGAGTTTGCTAAACATCTCCGTAACGCTATCACGCTTACCAAATAACCCTGTGACGAAACGCGCCGCTCTTCTTTGGATCTTCTCTATCTCCTCTGTCAACCCGACCTGGTACGGATTCCACACTGATGAGCAATACTCAAGTATACGTCGAACGAGAGTTTTGTAAGCCACCTCCTTTGTTGATGGACTACATTTTCTAAGGACTCTCCCAATGAATCTCAACCTGGTACCCGCCGTATCAACAATTAATTTTATATTATCATTCCACTTCAAATCGTTCCGTACGCATACTCCCAGATATTTTACAGAAGTAACTGCTACCAGTGTTTGTTCCGCTATCGTATAATCATACAATAAAGGATCCTTCTTTCTATGTATTCGCAATACATTACATTTGTCTATGTTAAGGGTCAGTTGCCACTCCCTGCACCAAGTGCCTATCCGCTGCAGATCTTCCTGCATTTCGCTGCAATTTTCTAATGCTGCAACTTCTTTGTATACTACAGCATTATCCGCGAAAAGCTGCATGGCTTATTCATTCACTCTTCAGTCAATGGGAGCGACCGAATGGAAAATGTCGATGCGGTCGGATGCATTCAGTTCCGAGCGGGAACATTCGATCGCTTCGCTACTGTTAAATCATTGTTGTTGACGGCACTCCGCAGTCGCCTGTCGCCATTGTCATGGCCGTTCCAATATTTACTTTTTGTTGCGTTGCAATAACTAGCTTTTAGTTCAGTTTTTCGTCCACGTTCATCAATAGACGTTTACCTAACAGTGAACTTGGTATCAAAATGCGGAACCGCTCAGTGGCGAGGCAATGGATGAAGTCGTATGACGGGATAAAAAAACTAATCATCAAGATAAATTCAATGCGGTGTATTGTTTCTGTAAGACTAATTCATATTCTGAAACTATATTAATTAAAGAAATTAAAAGAAAATTTACGAATGATGACAATTTTTTCTCGTAAAACAAAACAAAAAATTCCTTCCGAAATGTGATATAATTTGTTTGAAAAGAAAGTGATTAAACTGTCGATTTTTTTAAAAATGTGTACCTTAGATCACTTCAGCATTTACTGAAATAGAATTATCGGTGATGGGTGCAATCTAGCAGGAAGAGAGACAGGGTTTCAATAAATTTAAATAAAAGAGTAACTGGTAATTTATTTCAATATAAATTTATAATGTACCACCAATTTTTAGTCTTTTAAAACGAACCAAAATCCATGTTCAGTGTCAGAAGCGCAAAAATTTCAAATTTAAATAAAGAAACACACAAATTTTGAACATACTTTATTTTTTGAGATTTACTTCTTATTCGTCTCTGTTTGATATAAAATACGTTATTTTTCTCTAAAAAATGTTCAAAAAAGGCTGGAAAAGTGTGTAGATGGAATCACTCAAACCGGCGGATTGAGTGAAAACATTTATATAACTGTGAATTTTAAAATTTTCCCGGCCAATTGACTGTTCAAACAAATTTCGGGCTTGCAGTCGGTCGTCGTTCAATACTTCGCACGATATTTCAACTGGGCACCCGCCAGTCATCTTCAGGTGAGCCGTCGCTGACTGGCAACAACTGTCAGACTGCCGAAACTGTCAGAGGATTCTGTCAGTCAGCTGCCTCACATTAAGCGGAAACACTCAGACCCGGAGAGTTGAGTGGAAGCATACATTCACCCGGAGCGGCCGCGGCGACTAGTTTCATTCGTTGTTTAATTCGACAGAAAAAGCCGACTGAACTGACACACACTTGACCAACCTATCAGTTGATATAATTGAAGCTGATTAATAATTGCCGCTTGAATAATTAAAGAGAGGAAAATTTGGAAGAATAGTTGGAAAAAAATTGTATGGTACACATATCTTGAGTGGACTTTAACTGGCAGTAATATCAACAGACCCTCAATATTTAATACACATATTCAGCATTTAAAATTATGTACGTCTTTTTCTTGTTACCACCACTGTGCATAGAGTTTGGTATGACAATACTGGTTCCGGATCACCCATTTTCTGCTCACGTAAATTATTCTGGTCTGCTTCGATCTTCTCGATGCAGGATTCTCAGCGCGTCGCGGAATGATGAGCAGACGGGTGTGTTCGCCGTGAATGTACTAATAAACTTTCCTGTCTTGATAACTCTCTGTAACAGCTTTTAATGTACAATTGGAAGACATTTTTTAACATCTACATCTACATGGTTACTCTGAAATTCACACTTAAGTACCCGGCAGAGGGTTCATCGAAACATTTTCATACTACTATTTTACCATTCCACTTTCGAATGGCGCGTGGGAAAAAGGAACACCTAAATCTTTCTGTACGAGCTCTGATTTCTCTTATTTTATTATGATGATCATTCCTCCCTACGTAGGTGGGTGTCAACAAAAAATTTCCAATTCCGAAGAGAAAGTTGGAGATTGAAATTTCGTAAATAGATCTCGCTGCAAAGAAAACCGCCTTTGTTTCAGTGACTGCCACCCCAACACGCGTATTATATCGGTGACACTCTCATCCCTACTGCGCGATAACACGAAACGGGCTGCCCTTCTTTGCACTTTTTCGATGTCCTCCGTCAATCCTACCTGGTAATGATCCCACATCGCGCAGAAATATTCCAGCATAGGACGGACAAGCGTAATGTAGGCTGTCTCTTTAGTGGGTTTGTCGCATCTTCTAAGTGTCCTGCTAACAAAGCACAGTCTTTGTTTCGCCTTCCCCACAATATTATCTATGTGGTTTTTCCAATTTAAGTTGCTCATAGTTGTAATTCCTAGGTATGTAGTCGAATTGACAGCCCTTAGATTTGTGCGGTATATCGTATACCCAAAATTTATCGGATTTCTTATAGTATCCATGTGGATGACCTATCACTTTTCTTTGTTTAGTGCTAATTGCCACTTTTCGCACCATACAGAAATTCTCTCTAGATAATTTTGTAATCGGAATTGATAGTCTGATGATTTTATTAGACGGTAAATTACAGCATCATCTGCAAACAATCTAAGGGGGCTGCTGAGATTATCACCTAGATCATTTATGTAAATCAGGAACAGCAGAGGGCCTATGACACTATCTTGCAGAACGCCAGACATCACTTCTGTTCTATTCGAAGATTTACCGTCCATCACTACGAACTGTGACCTCTCTGAGAGGAAATCACGAATCCAGTTGCACAACTGAGACGATACTCCATATGCACGCAATTTGATTAATAGTCGCTTGTGAGGAACGGTATCAAAAGCCTTCTGGAAATCTAGGATTATGGAATCGATCTGAGCTCCCGTGTCGACAGCACTCATACACAAGAACGATATATTCTAATTCCGTGATGGTTATGTATCAATAAGTCATTTTCTTGAAGGTGATTCGTAATTTTCGAGTACAGTATATGCTCCAAAATCCTACAGCAAATTGAGGTCAGTGATATGGGTCTGCAATTCAATGGGTTACTCCTATTTCCTTTCTTGAATATTGGTGTGACCTGTACTACTTTCCAGTCTTTAGGAACAGACCTTTCGTCAAGTGAGCCGTTGCAGTGTTCTGATGTGTTTTGTGTACCATGATGGATCAGTCCCGTCTCTTATTAACTTATGCGGTATGAATCTGTCTATTGCTATCGATACTGTACCTTTGAATTTGAGCCATATCTGGTCTACACTTACACAATTAGCTCGGAAGGAATGGAGACTCTCTCTTAAGAAGGCATCAAGCGAATTTTTATCTGCTGTTTATTTTTAGTGGTTTTGGTTGATATGGTTTTGAAATGGTTCAAATGGCTCTGAGCACTATGCGACTTAACTTCTGAGGTCATCAGTCGCCTAGAACTTAGAACTAATTAAACATAACTAACCTAAGGACATCACACACATCCATGCCCGAGGCAGCATTTGAACCTGCGACCGCAGCGGTCGCTCGGTTCCAGACTGTAGCGCCTAGAACCGCACGGCCACTCCGGCCGGCTGATATGGTTTTGAGACTCGCTACAATGACCTTATTGTGACTAAGAGGTCAAGTGTGTTTTCGCAACCATTTACGATTCATGTGGGCTCATGAACTAATTGTTCAAAGTAATTCTCAGAGAAAGCATTTAGTACAATTTCGGAACATGTATTTTTCGCCAAAAAATAGAAGGTAGATTGAAGTCTCCACGAATTATAACTGTATGAGTGGGGTACTTATTTGTAATGAGATTCAAGTTTTCTTTAAACCGCAACAATGTTAACTCGGCGGAACTCGTCATACGTCTACCCGCTACCAATTATCACTGTCCTACAAAAATTTCTATTTCTGATAAAAATATAGTGATCCTAGTTGTATTTTGAGTGCTGAATTAAAACTGTTTTTGGTTTTTTTTCTGTCAGGGATAGTTTATGAGTAATCGCAATTTTATTTCTCTTTTCAGTTTCTGATATAGTGCAGCAAGCGTGAGGTGAAATTCGACAAACAAATGCACATCTTTATGATGTTATAAGTTCATCACATTAATGAAGGGTGGGATCTAACATATAACACAGTAACCTTTGTGTATACACTTTGAAGCATTTATTTGACATGAGAAATTACAGAAAATTGACAAACAATGAGCCACTGCCTTGTAATGCACATCACTTTTTTCTCTTGTATTGCGAATCTTTCTTCTCTCGAATGATATTCCAGCAATAATCTGCTAACATAGAAGGTACCCACTTCCCTTCATAGCGCCTTTCTGTGGTAGAAATGTCCTTATGGAATCATTCCCCATGTTCATCCGATACGTCACTACAACTCTCTGTGAAGTAGTCCAGATGAGAGTCCATCATATGTACCTTCAAAGACATATTGCACCCCAAATCCTGATATGCTTTGATCATATCCTTCACCATTGATTTGTAGTTAGTAGCTCCTCTTCTTCCGAGGAAGTTTTCCGACACCATCATGAAACAGTCCCATGCGGTTTTTTCTTTATCAGTTAAACATGCTTCAAAATTTGCATCTTTCTGCAGCTCCCTGATTTGTGGGCCCACAAATACACCTTCCTTTATTTTTGCAGCTGAAAGACGGGGGAATTTGGTAGCTAGATATTCAAACCCACAGCCTGTTGGATCCATGGCCTTCACGAATTGTTTCATCAGGCCAAGTTTGATGTGAAGCGGTGGAACTAGTATATATTCAGGAGCACCAGACTTTCACGTTGTACATTCTTTTCGCCAAATTTCCATCTTCGCCTAGGCCATTTCTTTTTCACGTAGAGAGAATTTCGGTCTCGACTATCCCACTCGCAAAGAAAACAGGCATACTTTGTGTAGCCGTGTTGCATTCCCAGTACTATAGCAATTACCTTGAAATCTGCACATATTTTCCATTTGTGTTCATTGTATTTTAATGAATTTAGCATCCTTTTTACCAATTCGTAATTCTCTTTTGTCACACTACCGTAAGCTACTGGAACAGAGGGTATTTTATTTCCGTTTTGGAGCAAAACACCCTTCAGACTTGTTTTCGATGCATTTATGAAAAGTCTCCACTCCTGTGAAATATAAGTGAAGTTCAGCGCTTTCATCAGGCCAGCAATGTCATTGCAAAATATCAGTGCTTCGTCAGTTGAAAAATAAGAAATAAAGGCATGTTCTCTGTGCCTGAACACACTGATTTTAGTACTTTGGTGCAGTAGATTCTACTCATGTAATCTTGAACTGAGCAGCTGCGCCTTTTGTTTACTTAGTCCTAGATCACGTACTAAATCATTCAAATCTGCCTGTGTTAACAAATGTGGCGATGACTCACTTGTGCAGTGATATAAAGAATCATCATCTGTGATTTCTTCAGTACTACTTATTTCACTGTCACTCGGAATTTGACCTCGAGCTCTTGAAGGTACTGGAAGGTTGTCGGAATGCTGCACTGGTATTCTCGCTGACGGCAGATCTGGGTAAACAATGTGCCTCTTCGACTTTTTGTTTGTAAAACCCTGAATTTTTGTTAGACAGAAATAACAATCAGTAACATGGTCCTTAGGCTCTCTCCACACCATGGGAACAGCAAACAACGCCACGTTCTCTTTACCTTTCCACCACTGAATTAGTTTGCAGTAACATGTAGCACAACAGAAATGTGGTGCCCATTCTTTATCTTGGTCTCCTACCTCTACTCCAAAGTAATGTTTGTATGCTTTCTTTATGACTGAAGAAAGTTTCTTCCTATTTCTAGCAAAAGCGAACTTCCCACAGATGTAGCAGAAGTTGTCCGGCTTATATCGACATCCACGACGACGTGGCATTTCTGCAAATTTAAAAATACCACTTTGGTAATACACCTGTATTAAATTAATAGTAGGGAACTAGAGGAACGCTGATGTGTAAAAACAAGCAGTCGTTTTACCTTCAGCACCAGGCTCAATCAGTTTACACACAGGAACTAAAAAATTCAACCGTGCTTGGAGATAGACAGTTACTTGTCAGCCAAAACACCCACTTTTTAAGACTGACACAAATTGCGGCTAACACAACTGTTGTAAACTCGATGCACCTGCCCCTAGGAGGCGTGAAGCTTTACTGCCGAGTAGACTTGGCCACTGTTTCTATGTTTCGATACAGTGTATCGATACGTGGAACTGTTTCAGTGTTTCGGAACGGCTGTGGTTCACTATTTCGAAACAGTGGTGTTTCATTCCGCCCCTGTTTCGGATAACCGCACCAGATTCGATCTCGAGCCAGACACAGAAACTGTATCGTTGTTTCAAAATAAGGCTGTTTCAATCCACCTGCGCTTGGAACGGACTAATTGTATCGAAACAGTGATGTTTCATTCCGCTCTGTGTCGTACGAGATTCGGGCTCGGCACAGATACTGAAACACAACATAACACTTCATGAAACACTTTCAAGAGTGTCGAATTCTTTTTGACAAGCAATAGAATGAAGCTTAAGATATCCGAAAATAAAGCTGACTGCCCTATTACGAAATGGCGTAACATCTGCTTTATAAACACTAACCAAACAATGAAACAACGCATACTATTCCCATTCAAAATAATAAATATGTGAAAATCATTCGATTAAATTACACTTTTTTTTATAACATACGCTTCTCTTTTCATGTACAGTAATCGTATTAAGAAATGCAAGTAAGCCTACAACATTTTGAATAAAAAAAGGGTTAGAGTGACAGTTATTAGACATACACATAAATTTGATCTAGGTATAGTTGCAAGCAATCTGTTTGACATATCACTGATAGTGTAATGGTGAACGGGAAGGGCTGGGAAGCATGGTGACTCTGTAGTAAAGGTTCGAAACACCTTGAAAGACAAAATTTTTTTCTGTTCTATTTTGATATTTATTCGAATTATTTGGCGTTATTTGTGAGTCTATAGTCATTGTGCCTATTATCCACAATGATTCCCTTTGTGTGCATGGAAATTAGCAGTATGGATATATTACCCATACTAACGGAACGTGGGAATCCCAGTAGCATATTCGTTGTTTCTGCAGTTTGCTCCTACCTCCAGTTCCGTTCGTGGTGGTTCTTCTGTCTTCAGCTATGGCTGTCCTCAGTCAATTGAAAAGTATAAAAGTCACACAACACGAAAGCAGCGCATTTGCTGCAGGAAAAACGAAACTGCCAAGACGCCCAGGTGATAGTTTCATTCTTGCGAAATGATTAGCGCTCTCGCACCTCATTTGTGTTTATATGGACATACTTATACAGTAGACATTCAAGATGATTAAATGTGTACGTTTATTAGATTGCAAAACACAAACTGTTTCACTGTTTCGAAACAGCGTATCGAAAAATTACATTGTACTGTTTCATTTGTTTCGAAACAGTTAAGTGTTTCAGTTTGCCCATCTCTACTGCCGAGGCAGCGACCGGCTGTCGCCGTTCGCGTTAATGAGATGTTTCAGGTGGTCTTAATGACATAGGTGTGGCGGGGGATAACCTAATGATGTCTGATTCTTCCCACCTGCTGTTGCACAAGAAATTATCACGTTCTATCACTACTGGATGCAGCAACGTACCCGTATTTCTCTATAACATCTCTGTGTTTGCCATGAACTGTAAATATACATATATATGCATATTACATAAAAAGTATCCCTGACAACGATATTTTGTTTACATATTTGAATTTCCCACGGTAAAATGGTCTAGAAGCACATACTTAAATATCAGAAATAGAACCCATGTGGAACAGAACGAGGAAGAAAATAATAATAATAATAATATGATACATTACGGCCTGCAGGTTGTCCGTTCACTAACCAACGTCACGGGACACGCGGGGTGGCAACCTGCTTGTGCGTATTACGTCACGCTGAGTGGCTAATCTAGAGGAGCCGGCAATGAGTTTCATCCTCCTCTTTCTATTCCACCGTTAGAAGTTCCCTCCCCCTCCCCTGACCCCTCAACACACGCCTTGCGTCGATTCGCCTATGACGACCGTTAGCACCTAATTTTAATTCTCGTACAAATCATTAATGAAGGGGAATGAATTAAAACACTGCTGGGCGGACATGCGAAAAACAGAACCAAGGGATTAGCCTTGTGCTAATGTGTGTAAAAATCTGTTATAGAAAAGGGGTACGAAGAATGCCACGCAATATCCAGAAGTGCTGGAGGAAATGTAGAACCTGTTCGTGTCTTGCGTGTTCAGCTACAGCGGGACGAGGGAGGTGATACCGGCAGCCACGGAACTTGGGACGTCATTGCTGCTGAACAGGAATTATGGAAGCGATTTGTGCGTCGAGCTTGTATTCCTGAATAACTGACGGAGCATTGCTATTCTGTGCCGGGCCAAGACTGAATGCTGATCTGGAATAGATTACATGAAGCTTGTGAGGGAATATACCTCGCACCGACAGTAATACTGTTTTGCAGAATATACATGAAATACGATAGCAGTTTGAACTTACAAATGGAGGCCACGATGTTGAGATCACGTATTTCTTCCAACTTTGTGCACCTTTAGTAGGCCATTAAAACAACATATTGTGTATGCAGTAACAAGCACTACTCTGGCGATTCAGAGAAAATCGAAAGAGAAATTTTAGGCGTCTATTATGTAACTGATACATGTGTAGGTAGGTCGTAAGAAGTCGTTGTGGACAGGCGGTTAACCTTCGGCTATGCAAGCGGGTCGTGGACAAATAGACGGTCACATTTTTTAATTTATATGACTTTTGAGAGTTGATACAATGAAAAAAATTCCACGTTCATTTTCGTGAAGTTGTAGTAAATTTCATACGTTATTTCACTACTTACTATTTGTAATTAAATTTGCAAGGACGAGGGAGATGTTTGGAAAACCTACGTCAAACTTCGATAAATAATGATGTGAATGACGTTATTCACAATCAGTAGTACAGTAAGTCACAATGTGCCAGATCACAAAAGTAATGCGCAATTACTCGTCGGATGTGGTCTCGACACCACACTTCGCAGGATGGTAGGCCTATTTGTCATACAGACATGGAAAACATCAATTGTAACTTCGTGCAACTAGGCATTTTTTTCATTATATTATCTTTCAAAAGTCATATAAATTAAATAATACGACCAGTGACGAAAATAAGGATTGATAATTACGTTTGAGCGGGAGTCGAATCGTCACCTCATACACGTTAGTCTTAAGAAACTCGAACGCTAATCGTTTGACCACCATGAACTCTAACTTACGGCACCTATGCACAGATACGTAAGCCATGTACCAGACACGCAAAATTTCTGCTGTGATTTTCTCGGAACTACCAGAGTAGCGTACCTAACTCGAATCTTAATGTTGTTGGGCATACTGAAGGCGTACAAAGTTTGAAGTAAATCTATGATCCCAACGTCGTGGTCACCCATTGTTAGTTATGCAACAAAAGGAATTGTGAATATTAATTCCAGTTTAGTAAACATTGCAAAATTTTTATTTAATGTGCGAACAATAATTACGAACAGTGCACAACAATTACTCTTTGGATGCGCTACAAACGCGGAGGGAACTGAAACTTGAAGATTACGTGTGGGTAAGAACGTAAGTTGCTAAGCGCCCGCCCGGCTAGTCGTGCAGTCTAACGCACAGACTCCTGAGCGGGACCGGCACGAATCCACCCGGCGGGTTAGTGTCGGGGTCCGGTGTGCCGGCCAGCCTGTGGATGGTTTTTAAGGCGGTTTTCCATCTGCCTCGGCGAATGCGGGCTGGTTACCCTTACTCCGCCTCTGTTACACTATGTAGGCGACTGCTGCGCAAACACTGTCTCCACGTACGCATACACCATAATTACTCTACCACGCAAACATTGGGGTTAAACCGACACCCCCGGGATAACAAGGCCTCCCAGCAGTATTAGTGACGTCACACTAAGCGGCCCATAGCCGACGCAGCAGTCCACGGACACCTCCGTACAGACGCGCCTGATGCTAACGATCTTCTGTCCGTCATACAGAAAGCAGCAAACTATAATTCGAACCAAAGACCAAATTATATATATTCGTGTAAACAGCATAAAGGTTCATACATATAAGGGCGGGAATAAGTTTAATCGATTGAGGAACTTTGCCACTATTTTATAATTGTCAGAACACTATTTAGCTTTAAAACTCGCATACAGGTGGTGACAAATGCCAACTGACAACAGGACTTAACATTTTTCAAGCTATTACACTGAAAGTAAATTATCTTAAACACTATCATACATAGCAAAACCCTCACAACTTTCGTTTACAATAAGGTAACAAGAGTTCGCTTTATATCATAAAACTCATGACTATTGTGAATTTACTCGTATGTTCATGGTGACAGCTCTTTTCAAGAATTTTTACAAGTGTATCCCCAGTAATAAAGAATGGAAACAAAAGATAGATATCAAATATTCTCCTTTTAACATAGACATCACTGAACACAAGATTCTGTCTTGCACTGTGATACTAAGGGACTGCTCTTTCCTTTAAGAAAAGCCTGACAATTTGAAGTTCACTCTGCTATTGAAGATACTCTTCTTTAAACAATATTAAAAATGTTATGAGAGGTAAGGAAATGAAAAACAACCAAGTGCATTACAGGTAAGAATGTGAGCAAAAGGCTGAGGCTCTCTTTACTTACCATTTTCAATCTCTCTACAGCTTATTTCCTTTTCCACATAGAAATCACCAACTGCAAGTCTCATTATCGCTGTATGTTACTAACAAAGTGCTTTTCTATATAGAAAACCTGACAATTTGATGTTCATTCTGGAACTGAAGATAAACACTTTTCAGAGGAGTTCTAGAACCTATTCTTGCCCGTATATGTGATCGGTATTTCGTTATGAATCTTTATGCCGTTTTATAAGAATATATATAATTTGGTATTTGGTTCGAATTATAGTTCGCTCCTTTCTGTATGACGGACAGAAGATCGTTAGCATCAGGCGCGTCTGTACGGAGGTGTCCGTGGACTGCTGCGTCGGCTATGGGCCGCTTAGTGTGACGTCACTAACACTCCTGGGCGGCCTTGTTATCCCGGGGGTGTCGGTTAAACTCGTCTAGAATGAGACGTTCCCGGCGGGGGGGTTGGGGAAGGGGGGAGGGAAGGTGGGGATCCACTGGGGGGGCCGAACCGCACAATAACCCTGTGTTCGGTCACAGACAAAGATATCCAGACAGGCAACCTCCGTAAGGGCCTGTTGACGTGGACAGGGGTGCGGGACAGCAGTTCTGTCAGATGACACGGGATGGCGCTGGGGTGCGAAACTGCTCGGACAGCGGGCAGCAGGTAACTGCACACGAGGCCGTGGCAGTGGAAATCCCCACCACCACTTCCCCTCAAATGCCGGCACAGGGCACCATCCAGTTCTGAGACATTTAGTCGCTGCGGAAGGTTACGTTATCGCTACCGAGTATTAATGCTCTGTAAAGTACGGCTACATTTCAAACGAAATGTATCCAGCAAAAGACTCAAAAAGCATCCAAACTTCCCGGGGTAAATAAATAAATTCAGACCATAACTTTGTTATTGCAAAGCTAAAGTTTAATTTTATCTTGTTATGTATTATATTTTACTGTGTTTATTTTCTATCTGCGGTTTGCTTATTTATGAACTGCTGTGTCTGTCCAACACGTCTGTTAACTTTCTTAATTTCCTTTATTTCATGAGAACAGTTATACTTAATACCATATCTATCATATGATTTTGTTTAGATCTGATGTGTTTTTCGTGGAAGCTCCGATTTTTCCTAACATGATGTTTTGGGCGCAAAAGAATTTAATATCTATGGATAACATGTTATAAATCGATGTCAGTTTCCATGTGATGTGATGAAATAGATCTTCCTCTTAATCACAACGTAACGTTTTTCTGATTTGGACGTCCATGTACCCATCCCTCCACAAGTAACTTACTCTATTCAAATTTTCTTATTTTTCGTACAATCCGCCCTCAAAGGAAAAGAAAACGATGTTTCTTTATAACACTTGCCCCTGCTACCTCTTGTATGGCTTTTCTTTTAGGGGACATAGTTGCTTCGTAGAGACAGTTTTACTAAGCCATCCTGGCATTTTAGTCATAGTCGGCAAAAACTGGTCTGTCATCTCTATCTCTATCTTTACTGTGTAGAAACGAGTAGTTAATTTAAAGGGAAAACTTCTGTAATATTACCGTTAGGACTTATATTACAGAGAAGAACCTCGTTATGTCTTCCGTAATATAGGGGATAAACGCATTTTGTGACCTGACAGCACTATCAGGAAAAAGCAAATCAAGCTGTTATCAGCGTATTACTGTTGGCATTGTACAACAAAATTGGTATTCCATTCAACAATATTAATGTTTTCTTCATAGTAGTAGGTTGGAATTATTTCACAAACGATCGATCAAAACTGCGCACTGTCTCTGTTAGGGGCTAGAACAACAAAAAAGCGAGCATTAGCCAATGTACAAGACTCGGAAAACGAATTAGTTAAATGCCCAGACACCTAACTCAGTCATTAGCAACGATAAACACACTCTTCGTAACAAACCGAACCCAAAATGTTACTCTGTGGTTCGGTGTGGGGCGGCGGTGGGATGAGTGGTGCCAACCCAGCTACGTCACAGGGCGCTTCTACAGGCTGTTTCACAAAGCAGTATCGCCACTGCCGCGGCGCGCGCTTTAAAGCTGTGGAGATGCCGTGTACAGATACGCCTCGGTTGCGTTAATTTTTAGAAAACGTATTAAGACCATAAGGAATACAAAAAACAATAGCTTCTTCCGAAACACAACATCATAGAGTAAATAATATTAAGAAAAGAGCCCGCATCTCGTGGTCGTGCGGTAGCGTTCTCGCTTCCCACGCCCGGGTTCCCGGGTTCGATTCCCGGCGGGGTCAGGGATTTTCTCTGCCTCGTAATGGCTGGGTGTTGTGTGCTGTCCTTAGGTTAGTTAGGTTTAAGTAGTTCTAAGTTCTAGGCGACTGATGACCATAGCTGTTAAGTCCCATAGTGCTCAGAGCCATTAAGAAAAGAATGTTCATGTGAATGTATTGATGTTCCTCTATTGCTATTCGTAAAACGAACCCCATATAATGCCATCAATCTGTAGAATTTGAGGCTTGTTCTTACTTTTTGTTTCTACTAGAGGGTAAAAGTTTTCTTTGAAGGACTGCATTGAAAATTAACAATTTTTGCAACACGATAAGTGGTTAAAAAGTAAGCATAAATTTATAATTTTGCGTGTTGTATTAGTCCGATGTGCACTACTTTTTTGTCACTGTCTTCGTAAACATGTCTCAAAAGTATGTGTACAATGTTATGCATATTGGGTATTTACTCTGTTGTCAGCTGTCAAAAAGGTTACAAGTGTTTTGGTAGCAGCAAAGATTATTTGTTTTGTATAAAAATAGATTAGAGAATCTGTATTAAATTTTGTTATAGAAATGGAACGAAGTTCATGAAATTTTTAGAAATGTTGAATATTGCTTTTGGTGAGCCTGTTATAAGTGAACCAAGGGCATACAAGTGGTATAAACATTTCAAAGCAGGGCTTAAAGAACAGCCGTTTTACAAGCATGGATGAGATTTTTAAAAAAATGGTTCAAATGGCTCTGAGCACTATGGGACTTAACAGCTGTGGTCATCAGTCCCCTAGA
The DNA here is from genome assembly GCF_023864275.1 of Schistocerca cancellata. Lineage (NCBI taxonomy): Eukaryota > Metazoa > Arthropoda > Insecta > Orthoptera > Acrididae > Schistocerca > Schistocerca cancellata. The sequence continues at coordinate 65,808,814 of NC_064634.1, forward strand.
ACTTAGAAGTACTTAAACCTAACTAACCTAAGGACAGCACACAACACCCAGTCATCACGAGGCAGAGAAAATCCCTGACCCTGCCAGGAATCGAACCCGGGAACTAGGGCGTGGGAAGCCAGAACGCTACCGTACGACCACGAGCTGCGGACGATGAGATTAAAAATGCACAGTTAAGAGACCTGTAAACCAGTCCGAAGAAACAGTTCCTAAAGAATTTCGGGAATTGGAAAAAGCACTGGCACAAGTTCTTACCAAAAATTGAAAATTAATACATGAACGTACCTCGTATTTCAAGCTTTTTGCTTGGAAGTCCAGAATTGATGTACATGTTTCGAAGAAAATTTCAGCAGCTTCTCTTGTCCGCCTCTCGTGGTCTCGCGGTAGCGTTCTCGCTTCCCGAGCGCGGGGTCCCGGGTTCGATTCCCGGCGGGGTCAGGGATTTTCACCTGCCTCGAGATGACTGGGTGTTTGTGTTGTCCTTATCATTTCATCATCATCCAGGAAAGTGGCGAAATTGGACTGAGTAAAGGTTGGGAAATTGTACGGGCGCTGATAACCACGCAGTTGAGCGCCCCACAAACCAAACATCATCATCATCTTCAGCAGCTTCTCAGCGGCCTTTCCCGGAAGAACTCTGCCACCGTCCTACAGGGGCACCCAAAATGTGTTGCACGTTACCTGTCTAGCGGTGTAGATCGGCGCGTAGTGATATACGTCGTTTCTGTTCGTGGGATCTTAGTTACCGGTGTCAGTCAGTTAACTTTGTACACTTACTGATATACTTCGATATGCGGGAGTGATGGATAATCGTCTAGCACTGCAAGAAAAAGTGCAGAATACGAGGAAGAGCAGGTACTTGCGGAGTAACGAGCGTTTGATCGTCTCTAATATTATTACAGCGTGTATTAAAGAGGCGACCCAAAAGGAAATGTTGGCTAACATTACCAGTCCCAATCAGAGGGCTGCAATTTATGCAAACGTCAGCTTCGTCCAATAGAACGCGAAAAGAAGCCGCATGGTTTAGTGGAATCGCCACGAAGGAAAACTAATAACCTTGGGAGGAAACCGATCGTTATAGACAGTTTCAAAATCACGGAAGAGCTTTGATGCTTATGGAACACTAAATCTATATCTCGGCCACTATTTACCTGATTCTGAGGCATATTGCTTGAAATATGTGCTCAATAGCTATTCTAAACATTGCTGAAATTTTCTTCGAAACATGTTCATCGATTCTGGACTTCTAAGCTGAAAGCTTAACGTACGAGTTGCGTTCACATATTAATTTTTATTTTTTGGTAAGAACTTTATTTGTTAATCTATAGCAATGTTATCCTCTTCAAAATATTCCCCATTACATACTATACACTTGTACCTGTGCTTTTTCCAATTCCAGAAATTCTTTAGGAACTGTTTCTTCGGGATAGTTTATAGGTCCCTTAACTGTGCATTTTTAATCTCATCCATGCTTGTAAAACTGCTGTCCTTTGAGGCTTGCTTTGAAATGTTTATACCACTTGTATGTTCTTGGTTCACTGATAACAGGCTCACCAAAAGCAATATTTAACATTTCTAAACATTTCATACACTTTATTCCATTCCTATAAGAAAATTTAATACAGATTCTCTAATCTGTTTTTATACAAAACAAATAATCCTTGATGCTACCAAATCACATGTAACCTTTTTGACAGCTGACAACAGAGTAATTACCCAATATGCATAACATTGTACACCTAATTTTGAGACATGTTTACGAAGACAGTGACAAAAAAGTTGTGCAAATCGGACTAATACAACACACAAAATTATAAATTTTGTTACTTTTTAAACACTCTTCGTGTTGCAAGTCCTTCAAAGAAAACTTGTACCTTTTAGTATAAACACAAAGTAAGAACAAGCCTTAAATTCTGCAGATTGATTGCATTATATGGGGTTCGTTTCACGAATAGCCATAGAGGAACATACAATACATTCACATGAACAGGCATTCGGTTCTAAGTTTCTAGTATAATCCTGATTTCCATTATTATCTTATATTATTTACTCTATAATGTTGTGTTTCGGAAGAAGCTATCGTTTTTTGTATTCCTTATGGTCTTAATGCATTTGTCTAAAAATAAAACCAGCCGAGGCGTGTCTGTACACGGCGTCACCACAGATTTAAAGCTCGCGCCGCGGCAGGGCCCGTACTACTTTGTGAAACAGCCTGTAGAAGCGCCTTGTGACGTGGCTGGCTTGGCAGAGTGGGGACTCGCTCGCTCGCTCTTCAGTTTACCGACAGACTATACCACTGAGCGCTAGGGCGGGGACGAAGCCTCTCCGTCAGTCATATTACTATTTAGGGCCATCAGTCTAACAAAATACTGCGCCCTTAAGGGGATTTAAATATCAGACCTATTATGGGAGTTCTCGCTTCAGCCAAGGACTTCTAACAGTTTCAGAAGCGCTGACGATTCTGAATGTGAGCAAAAGAGACAGCATAAGAACATTCATTAACCTTGTCCCGTCACGCGGAACCGCCACAGCCAACATCCTATATAATAATGGACACACATCTACAATGAACAGGTACACTGACGGACAGAGATACGCCGGAAAAATTCACAGAAACTACAATCACCGGGAAGTACGTAGTTTACGAAACCCTCGTTCGAGAAATACTCGATAGAGTAGAAAGAGAAGATCCAAAGAAGAGCAATGCGTTTCGTTACAGGTTCATTTAGTAGGGCTTAAAGCGTCACAGAGATGTTTCATCCTCCTCCAGTGGCATACGCCATAAGAGACGTTCACCTATGTGTGGTTTACAGTTAAAATTCCGAGGGCGTACATCCAAGAAGAGTCAGCCACTTTACGGCTTCGTCCTACGAATATCACGTGCAAAAACTGTGAAGGTGAAATTAGAAAGATTCGAACCTAAGGTCGGGCCACACGTTTCCGAGCCGCGTCGGCAGCGATCGCCGAAAGAGTGTCGCACCTGCTCCAGCCCGTTCCTCTGGCAACCACGCAGAACCGAGGCTCGTCCGTGTTCTTGTTGTTCGTTGTAGTGACTACGAAGTGGTGGTCTGTGCTTCTCCTTGCGAAAGTTGTAAATATGTTCGGTAATTTTTGTAACATTCAACGAACACTTATATCGCTTGCTTTAGAGGAAGAAGAAAATGAAGATAAGATACGAGAAATTAGGGCTCATACGGAGCCATATAGACAGTCGTTTATCCCTCTCTCTATTTTCGAGTGGAACAGGCAAGGAAATCACTATTAGTGGCAAAGAGTACCCTCCGCCACGCACCGTACATTGGCTTGCGAGGTATCTACGTAGATGCACATGAAAAAGGCAGAAAAAGAAGAAATATGTGGATCCACAGTGCCTGAAAAACGATATCAGTACAGTGAGACTAATGGATGACGAGACAAAGTTCTATGATTATTTTAAAATGACGCAGGATTATTTTAAACAAACTAGAATCAAAACTGAGAAAAAACCCTTTCTCGAGACGATCAGTTTCACCCAAAGGACACCTGTCTGATACATGGAAGAACCCTGGAGATACTAAAAGGTATCAGATAGATTATATAATGGTAAGACAGAGATTTAGGAACCAGGTTTTAAATTGTAAGACATTTCCAGGGGCAGACGTGGACTCTGACCACAATCTACTGGTTATCACCTGTAGATTAAAACTGAAGAAACTGCAAAAAGGTGGGAATTTAAGAAGATGGGACCTGGATAAACTGAAAGAACCAGAGGTTGTACATAGTTTCAGGGAGAGCATAAGGGAACAATTGACAGGAATGGGGGAAAGAAATACAGTAGAAGAAGAATGGGTAGCTTTGAGGGATGAAGTAGTGAAGGCAGCAGAGGATCAAGTAGGTAAAAAGACGAGGGCTAGTAGAAATCCTTGGGTAACAGAAGAAATATTGAATTTAATTGATGAAAGGAGAAAATATAAAAATGCAGTAAGTGAAGCAGGCAAAAAGGAATACAATGAAATGGGAGATACGATACAGCGTGAAGAGTTTGACAGACCACTGAAAGACCTGAGTCGAAACAACATTCCATTGGGACTACTGATGGCGTTGGGAGAGCCAGTCCTGACAAAACTCTACCATCTGGTGAGCAAGATGTACAAGACAGGCGAAATTCCCTTAGACTTCAAGAAGAATATAGGAATTAAAATCCTAAAGAAAGCAGGTGTTGACAGATGTGAAAATTACCGAACAATCAGTTTAATAAGCCACAGCTGCAAAATACTAACACGTATTCTTTACAGACGAATGGAAAAACTAGTAGAAGCCGACCTCGGGGAAGATCAGTTTGGATTCCGCAGAAATACTGGAACACCTGAGGCAATACTGACCGTACGACTTATCTTAGAAGAAAGATTAAGGAAAGGCAAACCTACGTTTCTAGCATTTGTAGACTTAGAGAAAGCTTTTGACAATGTTGACTGGAATACTCTCTTTCAAATTCTGAAGGTGGCAGGGGTAAAATACAGGGAGCGAAAGGCTATTTACAATTTGTACAGAAACCAGATGGCAGTTACAAGAGTCGAGGGACATGAAATGGAAGCAGTGGTTGGGAAGGGAGTAAGACGGTTGTAGCCTCTCCCCGATGTTATTCAATCTGTATATTGAGCAATCAGTAAAGGAAACAAAAGAAAAATTCGGAGTAGGTATTAAAATCCATGGAGAAGAAATAAAAACTTTGAGGTTTGCCGATGACATTGTAATTCTGTCAGAGACAGCAAAGGACTTGGAAGAGCAGTTGAACGGAATGGATGGTGTCTTGAAGGGAGGATATAAGATGAACATCAACAAAAGCAAAACGAGCATAATGGAATGTAGTCGAATTAAGTCGGGTGATGTTGAGGGTATTAGATTAGGAAATGAGACACTTAAAGTAGTAAAGGAGTTTTGCTATTTGGGGAGCAAAATAACTGATGATGGCCGAAGTAGAGAGGATATAAAATGTAGACTGGCAATGGCAAGGAAAGCGTTTCTGAAGAAGAGAAATTTGTTAACATCGAGTATAGATTTAAGTGTCAGGAAGTCATTTCTGAAAGTATTTGTATTGAGTGTAGCCATGTATCGAAGTGATACATGAACGGTAAATAGTTTGGACAAGAAGAGAATAGAAGCTTTCGAAATGTGGTGCTACAGAAGAATGCTGAAGATTAGATGGGTAGATCACATAACTAATGAGGAGGTATTGAATAGGATTGGGGAGAAGAGAAGTTTGTGGCACAACTTGAGCAGAAGAAGGGATCGGCTGGTAGCACATGTTCTGAGGCATCAAGGGATCACCAATTTAGTATTGTAGGGCAGCGTGGAGGGTAAAAATCGTAGGGGGAGACCAAGAGATGAATACACTAAGCAGATTGAGAAGAATGTAGGTTGCAGTAGGTACTGGGAGATGAAGAAGCTTGCACAGGATAGAGTAGCATGGAGAGCTGCATCAAACCAGTCTCAGGACTGAAGACCACAACAACAACAACAATAACACCAAGTTAAAAAATAAGATAAATAAAAAAAGAGATATGAAAAACGTACGAACTTCTTCTCTTAGTCTTGCGACATGCATTTTCTGTACACAAAACTGTGTTCCACAGAAGCACACCCTACAAAACAATTCCACTGTGGTGTCGTCCGTCACGTGAAAAATTAAACATAACAAATTCCGCCGAGCCCGCTTTCGTCTCGCAGACGCTCCGCGAACACGGCCCGGTCATGCCCGGACCGCTAGATTTACTGTAATGGTGTACTTCGTTCTCCGGGTGGCGGCCGTTACTCGGGCATGTCTCCGCACGGACACATGTGACCGGGTCCTTGCATGGAGGTTTACTGCGAACCGTTCTCGACTGGTACAGGAAAGAAGATGATGATTCCATGAAGTTTCAGGATTGCAGCCGGATGAAGTAGACTTCCTGCCACGATATTTCGGCTAACAACCATTCAGCCATCTTCAGGAGTGTGTTTTGCACTGGAGGTTGTTAGTTCACGTCTCCGCCTTTATACTAAACTTTATTGTTCGTACGTCGGCAATACTTTAAATGGTTCAAATGGCTCTGAGCACTATGGGACTTAACATCTGAGATCATCAGTCCCCTAGAACTTAGAACTACTTAAACCTAACTAACCTAAGGACATCACACACATCCATGCCCGAGGCAAGATTCGAACCTGCGACCGTAGCAGTCGCGCGGTTCCGGACTGAGCGCCTAGAACCGCTAGACCACCGCGGCCGGCCGGCAATATTTCGTCGAAAATAGGCGGAATCTTAAGGAAACATCATATCAATCTAATCTCTTGCCTTGTGCTCTTTCGGTTCGGCAAAGGACGATCTGGGGTTGCGGAAGGCTGCAATCTACCGAATAAATGGTTCAAATGGCTCTAAGCACTATAGCAATTACCATCTGAGGTCATCAGTCACCTATACTTCGAACTACGTAAACCTAACTAACCTAAGGACTTCACACACATCCATGCCCGAGGCAGGATTCGAACCTGCGACCGTAGCAGCCGCGTGGTTCCGGACTGAAGCGCCTAGAACCGCTCGGCCACAGTGGCCGGCTAAACAGAATACCTTGTCACTGTGGCAAAGCCTACATTGGTTAGACGACGTGCACAGTCCGTGAAAGATTCGTCGAACGTAATCGCCACACTCGTCATTCGCAGCCCAGGAAGTCAGCCATAGCCGAACATTGTCTCTCCACAGGACATTTCGTGGATTACTCTTGGCGTCTACGAGATCCTTCTGGAATTCAGTTATCGAGGAGTCGGTGGAAATAAGTTTAGCACAAGATCTTATTAATCGAGATGGCGGCTTCCGTCTTGATAAGATGTGGGAACCGGTGATTCCTTTAATTTCTTCAGAAAGAAAATATTTTATGACCAATGGAACGTCTAAACTCCGCCAGTGCGCATTCCGACAGAGAGCCCTCATGTATTATCACATTACGCATACGCCTGCGCGCCATAGTTGGAGCAGTATTCGAAGAGAGCGCGTGTAGCGGCTGAGTTTGCGCATGCGTCCTCGTGCCTAATTTTGGAATAAGGGTAGAAACGTTAAATTAGCAGCATCCTGAATATCAAGAGCTCAGATGGAAACCCAGTTCGAAGCAAAGAAGGGAAAGCAGAAAGGTGGAAGGAGTATATAGAGGGTCTATACAGGGGCGATGTTCTTGAGAACTTTTCGAAGGGACAAAGTAAACAATATTTTGAAATGCAATTCAGGTCCAGAAACTTTCCGTTTCCATGCTACAGCCGTTTGAAAACATGCTCACAAGGGGGTAGGCAACAGGGTAGTCATTATGGGGCGGGGGGAGCGGTACTTATGTCTGATCGGCTCATGTCATTTCACGTCTATCCTGGCTCTCTGACTTGGTTCGAGTCTCATTCACGTGTCTGTCAGTGTAAGAGTAACATGGTTGAGTACACGTTTGCAGAATACTCCGACATGATGCTTCTGTATGGCGAAGCTCACGGTACTGGGAGAACCGCTCGTCGCCTTTATCAAGATTGTTATCCACGAGGTCCGACGACTTCATCGCATATCCTTTCCGCCACAATCACGCAACGGCTTCGAGAAAGGGGTTGCCTTCACAGTCAGCCGGTGAGACAGTGGTGCTCCAAGGGGACGCCGCACACAAGAATTGGAAACCGCAAACAAGAGTATTTCAACAACCTGATTACGGTTCGTTTTTGTATATTTCGTTATTAAGTGGAACTGTAGAACACGTGATGTACTGAGTCACGCCTAATAAATTACCGTACAGTTCATCGCGTTACCAATATGGTTCCAAACGGATGACATGGATTTCAAATCAAAATAGTATCTACTCAGTCCCCCCAACAACTCCTAGAAGTATGTAAGGGGACTTTTAGAACACCCTGTAGATCACAGAGCACTTTTCCGTCACGTGACGGCGAATTATCTTTTGCCGGTGTACCATTAGTCTCTAGTCTCTCAAAAGGAAGTGTGTCGTTTACATGGATATCTCTCTTCTTTTCTTCATTACGTTACAAATAAGTGGTCACCTGGATCACCCCCACATCCTTGTTCCGCAGTTTAACAGGTGGTGTGTGACTGAAAAGAGTGAATGTGAGTTTCGTGAGAGTAGGCAGTAGCTTTCTGCTAATGTACTTTCGTCTGCTTCTCCAGTTTTGCCAAGAGCTTTAGGCGAAGTAGAAACTGAGAGAGGTGTAGCTTGATCACCAGAGCTGGTACAGCAGCACAGAAAAGAGTGAGGTTGGCAGGTATGACGTCTGCCACCCCCACCACAGGGATGGCGGAGGCGGTAGACTGGGGGCTGAAAGGGTTACTGTTCTGCTTGTAGTGGTTTATAAAAAAGAAAAAGAGAAGAAAAGAAAAGGTTGAAAATGTGGGAAGAAATGGTGAATAAAAAGGGGGTTTTAAAATCGTTAATGACCGTGAAAAAAGGGAAAGAATGAAATGCAAATCGGACTCCGAATTACAGAAAAGTTATCGGACTTCGTGATTCGGAAAAGCTATTGTTGGGGTGGTCCTTGTGGCGTTTCTGAGCAAACGTCAAACCAATTTCCAGTACAAAAATTATTTGAAAAAGAACAGAGAATAACAAAATGTGATTAACAGGGGGAAATGGCGTAGATAAGAGTTCATCCTTTACCATGTTAACATGTCTTCTTTCGTGCGGCGTCCATGTCTTCAAAAATCTCCTACTTCATTTCTGCGTGAAAAGTCTGCTCCGAAATCTTGCAATCGTCCAGGAATCACTAATTTATACAAATTAAAATCATCTTGACACTGAATGCAATTTAATTTACTTTGCTACTTCCTTCCTCCGAATTTCATAACAACTTCCACAATATGTCTACACATTAAAATCAGATCAAGACTAGCTAATAAGTTTTATACGTCTGCATTAAGCTTCGGCTCTCAAGAGACAAAAGACGGATAGAAAACAAAAAAAGAGTTACAATTTTAGTATTTTCTCTGCCGTCGAGCGCTCATACCGCTGCGACGGTATAGTTTATATCTGAGTGAACGAGTGTAGCGCGGCGAAATTCAAAGTCCCGCTACATGCTGGAACCTGTGAATACGGACTGATAGGTGGTCAGTCCACGGTTGGAGATATTTGAAATGTTTACTGCCAGAATTTTAATAATTTTTATTGCGATGCCTTTGGCATTCAGGAGTAATCATGCTAGTTATCGTGGGAATAATTTCATGTGAAGATTTAATATCATTCTTAAGTTTAACAGTAAGAATAGTTTGGGTGTACGTGAGCTAGGTTCGTTGTGTAGGCAGACGAAAAAAAGACTATCTACCCTACCGGTAGTGTAGCGGATTCATTCTCAGTGTAAAGGGTCAGTTTATTAAACGAAGTTACGAGAGGCGCGATACTGAATTTTATATCGTTCACGAGGTTTTTGGAACTTTTAAGGCGGTGGCCTTGTGCAGCCACACTGTCACGTGGTCCACGGCAGAATCTAAGCCCATTCTCTGTTAACCTACAGTAAATGTGTGCACCTTCAGAGCGTGATCGTTGGATAACATGCATTCCCAATTTTTACTGAATTTTTCTGTTGTAAATCGACTTTAGGTTTCTCACCCAGGTGTGAGGACAGTAAAGCTTTTGCGTCATTAGTCAATCAGTAGATTGATCTCAATCTGTAGTGCGGAATATGTATTTGATTAGTTAAGTTATTTTGTGATTCAAGAACTGTGCACAACAGAGCACTTTCGCTGTGTGTGGAAATTGGTCCCATGATATCGTTCTTTTATTAGTTTTCCAACAACTGCTCACGCCATCAGTATTCGTGGATCGTTTGTATGCTTTACTACATTTCGGTAAATTTTGTCGAAGCTACAACCGGGGCTTTTGTTTGTGTGTGCTGTGCGATGAGCGACCACGTGTTGCTCAGCCCACGTCTCAAGCCAAGAGAGTCTCCGCTGAACAGTCATTGTGTTTTCTGGTAGTTTTGCTTGTAATAAGGCGGTGTTTATTTTAGTGTGTTGGTGCGTTATGATACTAGCGGCTGTACGATCGCTCCATTCCATTTCCTAATTCCTGTTCCCTTTGGTTTCCCAACCAACCGACGTTATTGTTCGAGCTGGTGTCCTGATGTATTTCACTGAATCTTCGTGTAAATTAGAGGACCACACCAAGCTATTAATTTGTGAATGCAGCTGTTTTGGCAGTACTTCGTCCGTGTTTAATCAGATTGTTTAATAAATCATTCGGACCATATGCTGAAAAATAATTCACGATTTCTGATTTGTTATCCAATCCCCTTTCCCCAGTGTACTTGTGGAACAATGAATTGAAAAGCTCACTAGTAAATTATAAGTTCTGCTCTGCCTCCGTGGTTAACATGTTGGATGTAAAAGATAGTTATCCACTGAGCTTTCTTTTTAAATGATTATCACATGCAAGAAGTGACTGGGCCCACGTTTAATCGTAAAAGGAGAGGAGCTCTTTCTAAACTGAAATAACCATTTTAAACTGTCACCCATTCGCACGCTTTAATAGTAACAGATACGTTTCAAAATAAGGGGAAAGAAGGACACGAAACAAAGAGATATTTTCTACAAATGATTACAACTGAAAAGGAAATCTTGTTCCTGTGTGTAACAATCGCATCCATCCTCCACCTACTTGAGTTCAACTTCACTTTTTGGAGATGTACGAAAAGTTTGTTCCCGAACAGCTGCCTGACACCACTTTGTGTCGACTATCTGGGTGTCGTTAAGCTGAAACGTTCCCTTTGAAAATTAAAGAATGACTGTGCTGGTAAACTTCTACGTTGTTTGATTTTCAAACAGCTGAGCAAAACTCAACGTACTCAGTTTTCTCTTTACTTATTCTGATCATCACTAAACTGACACAATATTTTTAGCGCAACGCAATCTGACTTCCAATAACCCTTACAAAAGAATGGCTGTGACTAACAATAACCTATACCTTTCATGAATCACTTACCTCACAAAAATCTTCGTTACTCGAACTACTGCAATACAGCGAGCGCCAATACTGCCAGCTAAATAAAAGATTCTAACTACTGAAGGCACTAACCACTGATAGGCATAGTTAGCAAATGAAAGATTTTGATAGAGAACAAACAATGTATTTACCTTAATAATGTTCAAAAGCAATCATATATATATATCTGTCAATTCATGACATCCATCTTTACAAATTTCCTTTTTCTGGCGGACACACGTCCAGATCGTCCGCTCAAAACTCTGGCATCTCTCTCTCCACATCCACCACTGCTGGCGGCTCACCTCCAACCGCCCAACGCTACGCGCTGTTCACATCCAGCTGCCCAACACTAGAGCTGTGGCGATTCGTGAATAAGAATCGTAAGATACGGACGAATCGTTCAAAAGAATCGTAAGAACGATAGCGTGTTTCCGAGTCGTGACGATTCCAAGTTCCAACGATTCATCGATTCTTAGTACGCTATGCTTCGAAGACAACTTCCGAATCATGCCGAGTCGTGCCCAATGATTACGACCGTCAGATGGCAGTCAAGTGGAGGATGCGTGTGAACAAAGGAAGCTCGTAACGAAGAAATGAAGTTCGTGGGCCGTAATATTACTCGCGAAAACTAAGCTGACACTTAGCGGTGGCTGACGGGAACGAGCGCAAAGGCATTTCACATTTACTATCGCTACCATCAGCCACCGCGCCGACCTCAGCTAAGCTTTTAATTTGTATGAGAACTTGCTTCTGCCACTACTATTTATGTGAGAAGACGACATACTTCTGAAGTGTAGGATACAATCGTATACAGCGACATTAGTTCACTGCTAATTCGCTAAAGGCCGGTTCCCACTAGAGCGCGGCAGCGCGGCGTGGGGAAACGGCAGCGGCAAGCGTTTTCCGCGTTGACGCTGCGGCTCGCGGAATTGGCGTTCCCATCTCGAAGCGGCAGACGTTAGCGGTAGCCAATGACGCACAGCCACTGAGGTACGGGGCAGGACCCACTGAAACGCGCGGTGCGTTTGATTAACTATATCTTACACCTACATGAAGGAAAGACGAAGTTGGGTGAAGAAATACCAATTTTTCATTTTCTGTACAATGTACTCTTTCACATATTTCATTATTCATGTTTTCTCATTTCACCATAAACAGATTTCATGACTACCGTTCACGATTGTTCACTATCTCCTAACACATTGAAACAATGTACAACAAGAGAGATTATTCAGATAGTTAAGCGAGACAAAAATTTAAAATGTGGTACGGTAGCAGGTACACGAAAACAGTAAGAACACAAAGGCTAGGTGGAAGGGATGAAAGTGGAAGCCACCTGATAGAATTTCCCACAGAGCATAATGTAATCATCGCCAGCACCTTGCTTAAGAATCACGAAAGAATAATATATATTTGGAACAGTTTTCGAAACCAGATTTTAAATTGTAAGGCATTTCCTGGAGCAGACGCAAACCTGACTGAAGACTGTCAATAGCAAGAAAAGCGTTCTGAAAAAGAAAATTTGTTCACGCCGAATATAAATGCTAATGGTTGGATACTATTTTACAAAGGTATTTGTGTGGAGTGCAGCCTTGTATGTAAGTGAAACGTGGACGATGAACAATTCTCTCAAGAAGACAATGGACGCTTTCAAAACGTGGTGATTCATAAGAATGCTGAACATTAGATACGAGGATCGTGTGACTAAAGAAGAGGTACGGAATTAAATAGAGGAGGAAGAGGAAATTATGGCACAACTTTGACAACAATAGGGGTTAGTTGACAGGACGTATTATGGGGCGTCAAAGAGTGAGGACAAAGGGGTTGGTTGATAGTATTCTGATAATAATCATCTGTTGAAATGCTATTCTACTATTTTATCCATTAATGGAAGCAGTGAATTTACTCTTCCATGCACTCCTCCACAAAACATTTAAACCAAAACTGAAATCAGTTTAACACCAAATCTTTCAACCACTGTCTGACAACTACTGGATTCACTTTCAACTTTCTATAACTATCACTGGCTAGCCACACACACATACAGATATAAGGAGAACAAAAATAAACAAACATTAGTTTTCAGCATATAATTCTGCAGGTTGGCAACATGTACATAAACAAACCAGACAGGAAGGGACATGAGGTGAATACACTGTAGTTACGACTTTAAATCAGAGTTTTCGGTAAAACGTCTACTGCTAGTGACAGAAGAAAAAAGAGCGAACATGAAGATGTGCTTATGTTCCATAATCTAAGTTTTAGTTCAACCTCCAGCATGTGACCAGGTGAGGGGAAACGTATATGTCCGCCAAAAACTCAATTCACTGTAAGTAACCAGTCATTCACGTAAAAAAAGATGTGAACTGTTTTATAATCTGCAAGTATCACAGATCAAAACAAAACTGAGTCGTTCTAGATTCCACCGAAGATGCCTTAAAGTAAAAGGCGAAACGCGTCTTGAATCAGTAAAGTACACTGGATAAAGAGAAAAGAAAGGAAATAATCAATAGCTCTACATATTTAGTAAATTACATCTTATGACATACCAGCAAATTAGTTTCGGTTTAACTTCTCATTCGACATGCTATTAATACCATTTAAAAAAATTCATCTATCCCTTCTGAAAAACTGTAGTTACTTTCATATCTCGGTAGATAAACAGATTTAGGATATTCATCATGCGACGAAAAACATGACTTTTCACAAGTTATCGTTTGCAAAAAACACATTTCGATTTCTTGAACCGTTTACGAAATTTGCGGTTGATACAACCACATGGTTTACGACGAGCAGGACGAAGTACCGGTCGCGTCGCGAGCGACCCGCGCGCGTTCACGGCACAGCCCGTCCGCCGACATATCAGTCAATATCTCGAGAACGGTGATAGCTATCGATCTGCTCTCAGCTTTAAAAACAATTTCGATATGCTGACTAAATTTCATACGCAATAATGTATTACCTAAAATGAACTGTACGCAAAGTCCACGCAATACGTTTTTACCTCTGCACACTCATTAAAATTTCGTGTAAAGGTTTACGTAAATGCGATACAGCAAGTAACCACCACGAATAACGAAAAGAAATTCGGTTCTTTATCGAGAGAAGATATCAGGCTGTAACATGCCCAAGAATCAAATTTTTCTACCGAATAGTTTCCTTGGAATCGGATGATAAGTATTTCATAGCTGCCGCCGCGTCCGCGCCAGCGGTTCGGCGAAAGTTCGCGTGCCCCGGGGTTCCGTACCTGACGTCACGCTCAGCGCGGTCTGTGATTGGCGGCGCGCACCTGGGGCGCGTCACGCGGCAGCGGAAGCGGTTCGACATGGTCAAACCGCGACGCAGAGCCCGCCGCGCCATGCCGCTGACGCCGTTTCCATGGCAACCACGCCGCTGACGCACGGTTTTGACGCGCGGCAGCCCTAGTGGGAACCGGCCTTAATACTGTTAGTTCCACCAGTGCTGCCACTAAATGGCTGTCGTCCTAGACCAATATTACAGAGCCTATATAGAGACAATATAGGCTCTCTAACCAATATCTTTCTTAGCGGATCGCCGTGTAATACCGACTTTAAACAAAAGCTGTTTAATTAATAATTTCATGTTCGAGTTTTCGAATGTTATCGTGTTCAGATTCATATTAAATTTTAGTGAAGTAATGTCACTGTATACGATTGAATCCTACTGTTTAGAAGTATGTCGTGTTCTCACGTAAAAGTAGTGACAGCGGCAACTTCTCAGACAAATTAAAAGCAAAACACCTATGCTTCTGTATTTAGAAGAAATGAAAGTTGAGCTAAATTTGCTGTGTGGGAGGGCTGTCAGCTGCGTTATGAATTACAAGGGTGATGTGGACTTGGAAAGACATCTTAGCACAGAAAAACATAGGATGATATGAGCCAAACCGCGTCTGCCTCACTGCTAGATTTTGTTACTATAAAACAGACGTCTGTAGTTAGATACGTTCAAGCCACACAACCAAACTGGCATACCACGCAATTTTGCACCACGTTTCGCACAAATCGGCTCCTCTTTCCTGGCATACTGAAATAAAACAATAGATGCAATCAAATCAAACGTGACCTTTCATCAATTAAGGCATTACACGTATAAATCGAGAATCACACTTGTCATATGCATGTTTACTCATAAATAAACTATTTCTGGCATATCTTATCACGACACAGTTCGATTCTAATCCCATTGACAATTTCAGACATGTCCTGCCATCTGTGAGTAAGCTGTAGAACTTTTTGCATTCCGTAAGAATCGTGCCATCGCAGACTAGAATGAATCGTGAAAGAACCGTGAACGAATCGTAGGAATCGATTCGCAATGTGAGATTGAATCGTAGGAATCGAATCGGGAAATCGTGTTGCTCAACTCTACCCAACACTACACAAGCGAATATTCCAACAATGAGTCCAACCAGCCACAGACTGCACACAGCACAGTCACTGATTTTCATACAGAGTACTACGTGGCGTTACCAACATAAAAAACTAAACAGCCTACTTACATAGAAACAGCCTACTTACAACGCCCTTGTCTATCAAGCTAAATCAGCAAGAATTGTCTGCAAAGGTAACACGATAAATCCTCATATGCTAGAATGCCGTCCGACGTTCAACGGTCGAAACACAATATAGTATAGGGATATAATACCTATGTGGCTCCTAAAGATAATTACGCAGCATCACCTGAACTTTAGTTGTGATAATATGGACTGCCTGTCCGTATTTCAGTGGAACAGTGAAGTGTTGAAAAATACTAAAACAGCAAGCGTGAGAGTGGCAGCCAAACCTTACTGCCCAAAGCACGTCTTAATTTCGACGAAAGTCCAGCTTTCGTGGTTGTTGTCAAAGGAAGTAGCGTCGTGCGGCTGCTTAGGCCGCGTGGTTCTCCTGCCCTACTTCTCCCACAAGTTCGACTCTCGGGCCCCTCCGCTGGGAGCAGCCTGCTCCATATATGGGCAAAGAGCCGGCCGTAAATAACCAGAGGCGGAAGGAGGAGCCACGCCTAGGATGTGGTCCCGGCGCCCGGGAAGTGGGCGTTAGTTGCAGTCGCCGGATTAAGTCTTCGGCCGCAATTAATCTTCATTACCGCAGCCGGTAATACACAGAAATATTACCGCTCCGCAGAAATTCGTTCTCTTCGGAACTTTTAATTGGAAGTTGATTTAAGACTGCACAAGAAGGGCGGGAACGTGCCTGGTGTCTCAAGCACAACACGTGCATGGTGCATACCAATACCTGTGCGTCCGTGTGGAAACTCCACCGGGCGATGTTACTATTAAGTGCACCGACCAAATAAACAACTGATCCGTTAAACGCACCTACCGAAGAAACAAGTACGGGCTTAGGTTGAGAACTTGACAGGTTAAAGAATATCTGTGCTCACGCTTTGGCGAAAAAACGATGGTGCTGAAATAACGTGCCTAGTAGTTCCACACGATTCTGCCGTAATATCTTACAGCCAACAGGCATCTCCTCCTTCAAGGTAGATATCCGAATCCTAATCGCTCTCAGCACAGTTACCCCTCTCTTCCGTAATTTTCGCACCACCGGCTCACTCAATTTCGACATTTTACCTGCACGTCCCTCACTTTTTCCGCACGTTCTGTCACTTCTTTCTCTTTCTGACCGGCAATATATTTAATGGCGTTAACAGAAAGCCATTGTGGCTGCCGCCATCCACTCGCACTGAGAAGTAACAAAGAACGAAGTAACTCGAACATGGGTGTACCTACATTTCGTGCCGTGATGACCAGAGGCTCGGATTGCAGCACGTGGCGGCTTCACACCGCACTGAATCCTCATGGCCGAAGTACAGGTATAGTTCTGTAAGTCTAATTATTTTTATACTATACCCCTAATCTGTGGAATAAATTTGATTGTAATCTTATGTCTCCTTCTTTGGTGTTGCAGTTTTCATGAACAGTACTGTATGCTCAACACAGGAACTTACATGTTTCTCTGCGATCTGCCGTAATGGCGGTGCCGGATTTTTTTTTTTTTTTTTGTCAAGAAAATGGCAAGCACGATATGTTTCTCGCCGCTTTCTATCAGTTTTACGCGTGTATACTCCAGCGCCGAATACGAAGAAAATTTCTATGATGTACATAACCTATGACAATAAAGTTCAGTGAATGAAGTAAGAGTCCGCAGCTCGTGGTCGTGCGATAGCATTCTCGCTTCCCGCGCCCGGGTTTGATTCCCGGCGGGGTCAGGGATTTTCTCTGCCTCGTGATGACTGGGTGTTGTGTGATGTCCTTAGGTTAGTTAGGTTTAAGTAGTTCTAAGTTCTAGGGGACTGATGACCTCCGATGTTAAGTACCATAGTGCTCAGAGCGATTTGAACCAACTATGAAGTGAGTGTACGAGTGGTTCGCCCGTTTTCGAGCAGGCCGGCAAAGTGTTTCTGAGAATTCCCGTAGCGGACGACCGGCGGCCTCCGTCAGTGACGAAAACATTGAGAAAGTGAGGACATTAATTACGAACGACCGTCGATTAACTGTGCGCATGACAGCGGATGAACTGCAGATGAATCGTGAATCCATGCTACAAATCCTTACCCCGGAGTTAGGGAAGAGAAAAACGTGTTGTCGTCTTGTGCCTTACCACTTGACTGACGATCAGAAGCAGCCACGTTTAGAGGCTTCTCGGGATTTTGTCGAAACGGTGGATGCGACACCCAACTTCTTGGATAGTATTATCACTGAGCATGAAACCTGGTGTCTCCGGTACGACCCCGAAACGAAACGGCAAAGCATGGAATGGCGTTCTCCGACATCACCTCGTCGTAAAAAAACGTCAGAGCCGAAAAATCACGCATCAAAACGATGCTCATCACCTTTTTCGATGTCAAGACATTATCCACAAGGAATTTCTACCTGAGGGAGCGACGCTGAACGCTGCACATTATGTTGAAATTTTGGCCCGTTTCAAGCAACAATATGCAGGGCATGACCCCAGTACGCACAACAGGTTCCTGGTTTTTTGTCCACGACAACGCTCGCCCATACACAGCCAATATCGTCAAACAGTTCCTGGCAAAAAAGGGGGTGGTGCAACTTGAACATCCACCATAATCACCGGATCTCAATCCTCCAGACTTCTTCCCATTCCCTCGAATCAAACTCGCTTTGATAGGATAGAGATTTGACGATATCCCTGACATCCAACGAGATGTGACGCGGCTTTTGAACACTATCCCAAAGGAAGAGTTCGTGCAAAGTTTCCAGAAATTGTATCGCAGAGCTCAGCGGTGCATAGTTATGGGAGGTGACTATTTCCAAAGACAGTAAGGTAACTGCAGTTCATAGTTCATCTACGTTAAAGTTACAGGGATATTCACAGAACGTTACTGTCAGAGGCTGTATATGCAGACTGATGCAAGGTTGGTTGGTTGGTTGGGGAAGGAGACCAGACAGCGTGGTCATCGGTCTCATCGGATTAGGGAAGGATTGGGAAGGAAGTCGGCCGTGCCCTTTCAGAGGAACCATCCCGGCATTTGCCTGGAGTGATTTAGGGAAATCACGGAAAACCTAAATCAGGATGGCCGGACGCGGGATTGAACCGTCGTCCTCCCGAATGCGAGTCCAGTGTCGAACCACTGCGCCACCCCGCTCGGTCTGATGCAAGGAATGAAAACTTGTACCAAGGCTACGATTCGAACCAGGCAGATACATTAAGCACTAAGTCCTAAGGCGCTTTGGCACAGTGGTATTCCACAAACACGTGAACTACCCTAGCATGCCTCCCTCCTAGGGTTGTCCGTGCAGTTGTGCAAAGCCACTGTGCCAAGGTGTCGAATTATTTAGCCTATCTACCTAGTGAGACCCAGGCTCGAATCCCGGCTTTGGTACAAATTTTCATTCCTTTTTTTCAGTCTGCATATATGCATCATAAATATTTGAGACTTCGTTTGACGAAGCAACTTGACACATTTTGATAATTAATTGAAACCCTCAGCTGCCGACAGGTGTTGTTGATATACCTCGATGGGGCACCTGAAAATGTGTTGTAAGGCGGGTACCAGGTTGAGATTCATTGGGAGAGTCCTTAGAAAGTGTAGTCCATCAACAAAGGAGGTGGCTTACAAAACACTCGTTCGACCTATACTTGAGTATTGCGCATCAGTGTGGGATCCGTACCAGATCGGGTTGACGGGGGAGATAGAGAAGAATCACAGAAGAGCGGCGCGTTTCGTCACAGGTAACCGTGATAGCGTTATGGAGATGTTTAACAAACTCAAATGGCAGACTCTGCAAGAGAGGCGCTCTGCATCGCGGTGTAGCTTGCTCGCCAGGTTTCGAGAGGGTGCGTTTCTGGATGAGGTATCGAATATATTGCTTCCCCCTACTTATACCTCCCGAGGAGATCACGAATGTAAAATTAGAGAGATTAGAGCGCGCACGGAGGCTTTCAGACAGTCGTTCTTCCCGCGAACCATACGCGACTGGAACAGGAAAGGGAGGTAATGACAATGGCACGTAAAGTGCCCTCCGCCACACACCGTTGGGTGGCTTGCGGAGTATAAATGTAGATGTAGATGTAGATGTAGAATGTGTGCCCCGACCGAGACTCGAACCCGGGATCTCCTGCTTACATGGCAGACGCTCTATCCATCTGAGCCACCGAGGACACAGATGAATAGTGCGACTGCACGGATTTATCCCTTGCACGCTTCCCGTGAGACCCACATTCTCGACTGTCCACAATCTATATACGTAATGTTCCTAATGGATATTTGCCCATCCACTCATTACTCGCGCCCATTAAGGTGATGATTCCCGTAAGAGTTCGGGCAACCTGTGCGCATTCGCACAGACGAAGGTCAACGGCCGGGTAGCCATTTAACTATATATGAAGATAGTAACTATTCTCGAAAGAACAGATACCACTGATGACCGTGCAGTTTCTCTACAATAAATCTCCTTCTTGTTGAAATTGTTCGCGTGTTTTTGTATTTCTACAGCTTCTCTAGAATAAATGATAATTAATTATCATTTATTCTAGAGAATCTGCACGGTCATCATTACTATACATATTTAACAGTTACTATATATTACTATTACAGTTCAGAACCAATAGAACAGTTACTATATATTGGCACATTTTGGCGGCTCATACGAATGACAAGGCCCCATGAAAACCATTGGCAGGACAGAGAAAGCGACTGCTCAGGGAGTCCTAAAACAAACAATTCGAGTTTAAACACTGTCACACACATCGCTGTTCAGTTCCTCCACTGTCATTTGCAGCGAGAATAACAACGAAACATCCCCAACACAGAAGCTGAGCCTATTTCCAGTGTCGTTACAAGACCTCGTGGATGTGTACTGCACCAAAGCTGAATCGCGCAGCATGCATTAGTTTGTATTGTTACGACGAACGAAGTAAAGAAATACGAGCAAATGAAGACTGGTGTGTGGAGATCAGAGAATGGGATGAAAACACAGTAACAGTGTGAAGGAATAGTGAAGGACACGGATGGGAATAACAGAGGATGACACAGAGTAACTGTCGGTGGCGCGGAAAAGAGAAATAGCCAAACAAAATTTGAAATACAGAGCCTGCTGCGGAGAGAAGTACAGGGTTATTACAAATGATTGAAGCGATTTCACAGCTCTACAATAACTTTATTATTTGAGATATTTTCACAATGCTTTGCACACACATACAAAAACTCAAAAAGTTTTTTTAGGCATTCACAAATGTTCGATATGTGCCCCTTTGAAGATTCGGCAGAGATCAAGCCGATAATCAAGTTCCTCCCACACACGGCGCAGCATGTCCCCATCAATGAGTTCGAAAGCATCGTTGATTCGAGCTCGCAGTTCTGGCACGTTTCTTGGTAGAGGAGGTTTAAACACTGAATCTTTCACATAACCCCACAGAAAGAGATCGCATGGGGTTAAGTCGGGAGAGCGTGGATGCCATGACATGAATTGCTGATCATGATCTACGCCACGACCAATCCATCGGTTTTCCAATGTCCTGTTTAAGAAATGCTTCTGCTTTAGCCTTTTCCGTAAGATTTTCCAAACCGTCGGCTATGATACGTTTAGCTCCCTGCTTGCTTTATTCGTAGACTTCCGCGGGCTACGCGTGAAACTTGCCCGCACGCGTTCAACCGTTTCTTCGCTCACAGCAGGCCTACCCGTTGATTTCCCCTTACGGAGGCATCCAGAAGCTTTAAACTGCGCATACCATCGCCGAATGGAGTTAGCAGTTGGTGGATCTTTGTTGAACTTCGTCCTGAAGTGTCGTTGCACTGTTATGACTCACTGATGTGAGTGCATTTCAAGCACGACATACGCTTTCTCGGCTCCTGTCGCCATTTTGTCTCACTGCGCTCTCGAGCGCTCTGGCGGCAGAAACCTGAAGTGCGGCTTCAGCCGAACAAAACTTTATGAGTTTTTCTACGTATCTGTAGTGTGTCGTGACCATATGTCAATGAATGGAGCTACAGTGAATTTATGAAATCGCTTCAATTATTGGTAAAAGCCCTGTACTTAAATAACGCATTGTCAGTGACGTTAACAAAGGCGACGGAGCGCGTTCTCCATACGCGCACAGCACGAAGGAACTAACGATATGGAGGGCAGTCGCAAATGCAGCAGAAAGTAATGCATTGGTGAAAGATAAATTGTCCTATTTGTTTGTGCTGCCACAGCGTTTGGTGTTTCCACCATCCCAGCTGCTGTCGAGTAAATGCTTTTACATTTCACTACAAGGAGTGTTCATTTATCGTCATCAGTGTGGCTTCCCGTGGAACTTGTGAAATGATAGGCTAGGCGTAGGGCTAAAAACTTGTCAGACTGTTTGTGTTCACGCCAGGCACATCACACCTGATGATGTCAGGTGAACGCAACCGTAACAGCGGCTGTGGTGGTGATTAACGCATCATGTTGGCTACTCTGGTACACGTCGCAGTTTCCAGCACACCGATGTAAAAGTTGACGCTTTAAAACCTAGCACATGGTCAGTATGTACTGTTTACATACTGTGGCGAAATAAATAAAAAAACATTTGAATTTATTGTGTTTTTTTAACTTTAGAATTTTTGAAAGGCTTTTTGACGGATCGTATTGACTGGCTTGAATGCGGACAAATACAGTGCTGCGTGAAATATGCCTGTAATATAATTTACCATTTCGATTAATTACATTTTGAATTCTACGTCATTGTTGATTTAATCAGAGTTCTCACCTTAGACGTAGAATTAGTCCTTCTGCCACAATATTAATTCATCAGTCGCCATCGAAGTTCTTCTCTTTGTTGACCGTGTGTATCTTCCTAAGTCGGCATCGGTTCACTTCACGAAGACGGTGGAAACCAAGGAATACAATGCTACATTGCTTTAAATAATTTTCGTAACACTTCGATACTTCTCACTATTTTTTTTCACAAGACAATAAGACTTGCTCTGCTAGTCGCACAAACCATAATTACTAACAACATGGCTGCCTTTCCGCACAGTCCAAAAATCACGTCCATCCTCCACGAGGCAACAATCGAGAGTGTCCCTTAGCTCCTTCTTGGAGTATGAAACAAAAGAGAATCCAATGTGAACATTACAAAGATTACAATCTACATGCCTCTTGATTTAATCTTTGGCGCAGCTTTTAAGGTATTGTATGTCTCTGCATAGGAATGTGTCATTACAACTGCCCCCCTACTGTATACTGTCACTAGAAAATTTTATTTGGTTGACAGGATACAGTAGCCGACCTTGCAATTGCTAGGTTTGGGGGTCTTTTATTTACAACCTTCATTTTTATTGTCTCATTTTCATGGCACTGTGAATTCTTTGGTATTAATGAGTGTGTGTCAGTTTTTTGGTATACTTATGCTAATATTTACAAACCTTAATCCTAATATACAAAGTTTTGGTTAACACTGAGAAAACAACATCATGTGGTAAAGTTTGTACAATAAAATATACAATGAACACACCTCATCAGAGGTGAAAATTAAGTTCTTGTATTGCCTTCTGTATTTATTCTGGGGTGACGAGCTTTGTTCGCTAGACCCAGTGTTGAATATGGGCGGGTGATACTCGCGCCTGATTGTTTGGTCGTCCGTTAGCGAGCGACGTTGGTTGAATGCACGCGCCAGTGCACTGAATATACACCGACGTGCGGGTACCGTCGAGACTTCCGAACCTCAGTATGCGTGTGCTTTTTGCAGTTCCTTCCAGTACTTAGACAGGATACGACGAGGTACATTGGAATATGTGCCCCGAAGAACACACCACACTATGTGCGAGGTGGAGGACGATCCCGTCGATGCAGCAGCAGGTAAGAAGCGTACCATGTCAAACTTGTTTGGCATTGTCCTTTCCTATTGTGACGCCATGGATCGTTTGACGAAACTAGCTTCAATTTTTCGATGTCACTTGTTTAGGCTCGCTGACACTTGCAACGTAGCACTAGTTTGCACAATTTCAATTTCTACACACACCACTTTAACCGCGAGTATTGCGATCGAAACTTTCTTTTCACTACTTTTTTCTTCGCATTAACCCCTTTTACCTATTGTACCGAGATTCATTCCCCTCAATACTTCTGGTCAATGTACATACATATTCACAAATTTGTAAGTCACGGGATTTGGCATGAAATACAAAGTACATCACATACAATGGAATAACATAAAGCACATACAATACATTAGTTACATTAATTACAGGAAAAAACTATCGACTAAAATTCAAAAAAGTTTTGACCACTCATAGTGGCTTCTTCGTCTTGGATTTTACTGACACACACACCCTTTTCCATTAATCAGTTAGAAGGAACAAGTCCTTTGTTTTCTTTCTTGAACTCGAGTGTAAGTTAAGGTTTACCTTCGTTACGTATTCTTCATACGCAACGACATGCCTCAGCATGCAGAGAACACACCTGTAGCCGCTCCACTGCAGCTTGGGAAGGGAATTTTCTACCTTCTACTTAGGGTAATGGCAACGACTACGTGTATGCTACGGTTTTTACCTATAAAATATGAAAATGCACGAAATAATAATTTATATGTAGCATAACCCTAATATGTACAGTGTTTTGTGCTTAAGCACGTACTGGTGTGCTTGAAAATCATTACCTCTAATAAAATTTCCTACATTAACATGGACATATAAACATACAATCTTGAAGTTCAGGGTGTAGCAACTATTAATATGTACAGTGTTTCATAATAGCAGCACGCCCTTGTGTGCGTGTATCATTTTCAATTTAAGTACGCTTATAGGCGTCTTGTGTTATCATGGGAGAAAAAATAGACATTTTAATGCATCGGTTGTCATGAAAATCTATGTACACGAATAATCAGACTTTCATAGCTTCAGTGCAGCATGAAATTCTGTATGACGTTTTTTTTTTTCATAGTTTATTTTATAGACGATTCCTTTGCTTACAGGTCGTCGATCACACTACTTACCTGTTTCTCGTACAGCGGCGATATCATTTTCATTCTTTGTGACTGTAAATCGTGATATGTATGAAAGATATAGTTTTGACATGATTTATCATTTCATGTTTCAAGTGTGTAAAGTAATTCATATCTTCCTTCCGCATACATGAGTGAAGAATCGCTAATGTTGCACTTTGTATCAGGTTTTTCGTATTTTCTCGTAAACTCGTAGAGTCTTACGGTTTTAATTGTTTCTTGACGTTAGGTACACCTGTTTATACGAGGTTGTTTTAGAGTTTAATTTTCCTTATACACTTCTACGTTGGTTAAGTTCCGTACATGTACAGAGCTTCTTTCGCCTTTCACACATTCATACATACGTTTATACACACAAAAAATATCTACCCCTATATTATACACTTTGCTGGTGGGGCCCTTTTTCGGTACCCTGCACCATTCCTTCAATATTCCAAAATAATTCAGGGTGTGCTGAGCATCGTCCCTTATACTAATAATACTTACAACTAAATATTTCTTCTTACATACATAACTGCCTTACAGTCCATTAATGCGCAACATTCCCTATTTTCCTCCTTTACACTTTAGCTTTCGTACATGTAACCTCGTGTATAGCTTATATATTCTACAAAGTTGTTTGCTGATTGCTTTAGGTGTTTCCTAACGTTAATGTGTGTCTCTCTCTCTATAAACCCTAGGTATTTGTTTTGAGGGCAATTCAGTTCGTTACTCACGTTGCATAGATCTGTTTATTATTTTCCTATTTTAACGCTTGTGTCATTCTTTTCCTTAGTCACAAAAATTCACACGTTTACCTTGTTGTTCATTCTAAAAATCGCTAGCTACTGTGTAATGTAAATGTATGCGTTATCTCTTTGCTTTCCTCTTTGCTGCTTTTTCCCAATATGTAATTGTGTGTTGTTCTCGTGTACATAGCTTTTCTTCCGGTTATCTATCTGCATTATTTATTTTTTTTTCTATTTTCTTTCTCCTTCCGTACAAGCTAAGATTTTTACTTAGTATAATATAATATTACAATACCGTCCATGACCAGTATGTACTTGTATGTTCACTTTTATTACGTAATACCAGCTTATAATTAAATTTTCTAAGCTACTATTTACAAGACTTGTGTACCCTTTTCTTTCTTGTTTCTGAATGGCTCTCGTCACTGTGTCTCATAGTAAGAGTGGTCTCAAAACTTTTAAACGTTCCGCGCATGCGCGCTTGTGTACCATGACTGGACTGCAGGCGCGGAGAAAACTCTGCATTGTTGGTGAACATTATTCGTGATAGCCGCCATCGTGTAATAGAGTCACGTGACGCCTGGACTCGACCGCGCATGCGCCTTCGCGCTTTGTATACACTCAGCTGATCGGACAGGGAAGGGGGAAGATTTCTCCCTGACTCGCTGCCTACAGCGCGGCCAATGACCTCGTCTTGACATGCAGCTATCGCGTGCTCATCAGCTGAGCGTTGGATTGCAACTTTGACGCGTGGTTTGTTGCTCGTCTCAAGCGAACAAACTCTGGCCTTCGCGTTAATTTGGCATTGTTCCTCTCTCTTAAATAACTGAGTTAGACTACAAAAGTACCGTATGGTTTATTTTATAGTGTTAAAAACTCACAGTAACACATGTTTCATTAGGTGTGGTTAACTATGCGTTGTTCAGCTGGCATATGCCCCCAGTTGATTACTAGTTTCGATGTTTAATTGAAACTTCAGTTATGTTTTCTAGTTTAATGCATGTTTTTCACAAACTGACAGTCCTTTGTTTTCGTGTTCGTAAGTTTCTTAGGTTAATGACAGCAATTTTACTATATGATCCAAGGTTGTATAATTTCAATTTTGCTAAAATAATATATAACCTTTAATGAAAAAATTCCTTGATATCCTTGTGGGGGTATAACCCTTTCACCTTGCCCGTTCGTGTGTTACCTAACAGATAACATCCTGGGTGGGGTTTGTCTATTATAATGAAAGGGCCATCATACAACAACTGCCACTTTTTGTTTAATGCCTTAATTTTAGAGGATTTTGGGTGGGTACGTAATAGTACCTCCTGTCCAATGTTAAATTCTGTAACCTTTCTTATCTTTTTGTTGAATTGTTTTTTCCTTATTTCTGCTTGTTCTTCCATCTGTAGTAATGCTTGACGTACCTTTTCGTCTAGTGTTATTTCCTTTGTGGCTAATTTAGGTAAAGGTTTAGCCCATTCGTCAAGTTCTGTGCCTTGAAACATTAACTCTGTAGGTGTAAAGCCTGTTGAAGTATGAATTAAATTATTTACAATATGCTGAAAAGGGGCTATGTATTCCACCCACTTTGTCTGTTTATTTGGTATATAAGTTCTTATAAAGCGATTAAATTCTTTAAAATTTCTCTCAACCGGGCTCGATTCTGGGTGAAATTTGGATACCAATATATGTTTTATGTTTTGAGATTCGAGAAATGTTTTCCATTTATTACTAGTGAAGTTTGTTGCATTATCAGTTAATATAATTTTCGGTTTTCCCACTAGTGGTATGTAGTCTTCTATCATGCGTTTGATTATTGATCCGACAGTACTGCTTTTATAGCATACATTTTTAAGTACTTTGTGAAGACATCATAAAATGCGATCACATATCTAACTCCTCCCCTAGCTCGTGGATATGGTCCTGCTGCGTCCACGGAAACTAGTTCTCTTGGTCTAGTTGGAATGATAGGGTGTAATACGTCCAAACAAGATCTATTAAGATGTTTAACCTTCTGACATAGTGTACACTTTTTTATTATTTGTTCAATCCTGCGTCTGAGGTTCGGGAAGTAACAATACGTTGATATTTTCGTTGTACATTTTGATACCCCATAGTGTCCCCATACTCTATGTGTGTGTCTTATTAAATTGTCAATGTATTCTTCCGGGATGCAGACACACCAGGTGTTGGATTGTGGATTGCGCCTGTAGAAAAGAACATCGTTTGACATTGTGTAATATTGTTTCAGTGTACTATTGTCATCTGCCTGCAGTTTTTGTATAACTTGTCTCCATCTATTGTCTTCCTTTTGTAGTTTGCTCATGTCCTTACACATCTTTCTGTAATATGGTTGAAATGTGCCATCATGCATCAGAAAAACTCTAAAATCAGAAGTCTGTTCGATCAATTCATTGAACTCGCTCAAACCTTGTGGCAAGCGCGATAATGCGTCGGCAATTACATTCTGTTCACCCTTGATATAAACTATCTCGAAATCAAATTCCTGGAGGAATAAACACCAACGTGCAATCCGTTTGTGCAACAATTTGCATGTGAGTAAAAACGATAATGCTTGATGGTCACAAAACACTCGTGTATGCCTTCCCCAGAGATAGTACTGGAACTTGCGGAAAGCCCACACTACAGCTAACGCTTCAAGTTCAGTTGCCGAATAGGCTCTTTCACATTCCGTTAACGTTCTACTGGCAAAACTAATTATGTTTACTTTTTGTTTTCCATTATCATCTACTAATTGGAACAGACAAGAGCCTAATTCCTGACATGAGGCGTCCGTGCTCAAACAAAAGTTGTAGTTCATGTTAGGATGCTTCAGAATGGGTGCGTTTATGAGTGCCTGTTTGATTTTTTCGAAATCTTCCTCACATTTTTCTGTCCACAACCATGTGTGGTTTTTCCTTAAAAGGTTGAGTAGGGAATCACTATTCAGTAACTGTTTGGTCACGAATTTTCGAAAAAATGACGTGAGCCCCAGAAAAGCTTTCAATTGTTTACGTGTTTGTGGTGAGGGGAAATATTTTATGGCATCAAGCTTTTTTGGATCTGGTAAAATTCCGCCTGGTGAAATAATGTGGCCTAAAAATTTTATTCGATCCCTTCCGAATTCGGACTTCTTAAAATTTGCTGTGACGTCATATTCTCGGAACTTTTGGAACACTTTGTGTACCAATTCTACATGCTCTTGCCAGGTCTCCGTGGCTATCAAGAGATCGTCTACATACAACGTCACTTTGCTAATCAGTTCTGGACCCAATACTCTGTCTAAAGCCTCTATAAACACCCCAGCACTCACGTTGAGTCCAAATGGCAGTACTTGGAATTGATAGCTTCTGCCAGCATGAATGAACGCAGTATATTTTCTGCTGTCACTATGTAGGGCTATTTGCCAATACGAAGCCTTCATGTCAATGGATGTTAAATACTTCACTCCATGAAATTTAAGCAATTGCTCATCTAAGTTCTCCGGCCTAGTGCGTATTGGTACAATGATCTTATTAATTTCCCGCGCATCAAGTACTAATCTGACTGACCCGTCAGGTTTGCTGACAGCTAGGATGGGACTGCAGTACGGTGAATGCGAAGGTTCTATCACCTTCCATAGAACCATTCTATTTCTTTGCGAACCGCTCCCTTCTTTGCCCATGGTATCGCATATGATTTATGGCAGTAAGTTTTATGTGGGTAGACTTCCATTTTGTATTCATACTTTTTGATTATTGTCGGCTGTTTTCTAAAAATGTCTCGGTATTCATAAATAAGATCTGCCAGTTCATTTTGTTGAGTTTCTGAAAGACAAGTGGATTTTCCTACCTTCTCGTGGGCGGCCTGTTCGTTAATTATTTCCGTGTCTAATTGTTCGGGGAAAGGAATATCTATCAATAAAACTTGTGGGTAAACTAATTTTACTTCAGCTTGTTTCTGTAATTGGCCATTACGATCTATTGTTGACTTTACAAGATTAACCTTCACACTACGACTGCCCACTCGGAAATAGCAAACTCCACTGCCTATGTCGATGTTTACTTTATGCTGCCGGAAAACTTCCATACCTAAAATACAATTGACGATTAACTTGTCAACGATTAAGAATGTACAGTTTATCGTGACATCGCTAATGGTAACAGGTATTTGCGTCTGCCACTTAATACTTTTTGACTTGTTACCTACAGCTGTCAAGATTTTACAATTTTCCGTTGGCAACACTGGTACTTTTAATGCTTTCGAAACTTCTTTGAATAAACTGTTAGAAATAATATTCGTAGATGCGCCTGTATCTAAAATTACGTTGGTAATTATAGTTCCTATCTTTGCTGTTATTACAGCCTGCACGAGGTCACTTACCTTGTCCGGTGCTTTCTTCTCTTCTTCACATAGATCATCTTCTACGGTCGCATCCTGATCATATCTTAAAAATAATTGTCTAAGATGTAATGTGTGCTTGTTTGTGCCCCCTGTTGTCAAATCGGTCGGCCGGTGGGGGCTCATTACGACCGATTGTTGTTTACCGGGGGAGACAACGGCGTTGCTTCAGTACTGTCCGTTACATCTACAAAGTGTACTGAGTGGTTATTCTGTCGCCAATTAGTTTCCGGACCGCTGCGTGCAACATTTTCTTGCGACGGGCCGTCGCTATTCCTCCTTGGTCTGTCATTCCTATTACTGTAACTATTGTAATTTTCATTTGTGTGCCGCCTTTCATCACGCGGGCCTGACCAATTATTCACGTGATTTCTATCATTTCCATACCGCCGTGGACCGTAATCTGTACTATACCTTCGGTCTTCACGTCTCTGTGGCGCCGAATTCCTCCGATTCCCGTAATTCCAGGTTCCATTATTTGGCCTTGTCGCATACGGATGCCAACTGTGTGTGTTTTGTCCACTGCCATTAAAATGATATCCGTTACCGTTGTTTTGATTGGTTCCGGAATATTCATTCCGATTACTTGTGCTCGGCTCTTCGTATATTAAATCAATTGAGTCAAGCACGGAAAGAAAGTATTCAAGGTCGTTCTCCGGTATGGTTACCAATTTTTCGCGTAAGTTCGCGGGTAGTTTGTTTTTCAGAATTTTGAGAACGTCTACGTGCGGTATTGGATTATTCCAATAGCGCGTCTTATTCAAGTACTTTTCGAAATACTTTCTCAACCCGCCGTTTTTTAGGTTGAACGGTTGTGGGTTGAATACCTCACGTCGCAGTCTTTCTTGGACCCCAGCAGACCAATATTTCTCCAAGAAAGCCCGTTCAAATTGTTCGTAGGTGACGCACTGTTCAGCCATGTCTGTGGCCCACAAAAGTGCGTCGCCTTGTGTGAAGCCTACTACATATCTAATCTTCTGTGCCTCAGTCCAGTTTCTTGGTAAGACATTTTTAAATGCTCTTACAAATACGACTGGATGAGTTTTTCTGGATTCTGTGGAGAAAACTGGAAACTGTCTATGTTTCAACAGGCTCTCATCGACTAGAATCGTCGAGATGCAAGGCGACACGCCTACTGCCTGTTGCAGCACCGCGTTTGGCGAATAACCATTGTTTGCCTGCGCCGGTGCGTGCACATACGCCGAACTGGGCGCGTGATGTTCTGCGTTATTGACATCGTAATCTGGCACGGGTGAATAAGTGTCAGGCTGCCTGTTGCTTGACGTAGGCAAATCATTTGAAACATTTAGTCTACCAGCAATTTCCTTACGTATTCTGTCCTCGGCTACTTTGATTTCATTACCTAATTTTTCAAAAAGTTTTGTTTCCCGGTCAGTTATTGATTCATTTACATTACCGTTTTCTAAAGTTTCATTTATTTTGATAATGTCCGCGTTGATACGTCGAGTCTCCTGTTTCAGAAAACCGACTTCTTCGTTAACTTTATTAACTTGGTCAGGTATTTCTTCACATGCGGACTGTACTCTCGTTAAATTTAATTGAATAGCCTGTACGTTTTCATGTATTTCTTTTTGTACGGTTTGTGTTTGATTGTGTGTTTCTACTATTTCTGACAGTTCCTGTTCCTGTTTGTTTGTAAGATCTGACAATTTCTTTTCGAAGTCATTTGCTAATACATTGTATACACTATTGACGGTTTTGATGACTTTGTCTTCGATCTTTTGATCGATTTCATTGGTGAGTTTATTTAAGCGTTGATCGAAATGTCTGTGCATGTTTTCAAATTGCGTGTTTACACTTGAAAACTGCTGTTGGAACCCAATTTCCATGTTTGACAATTTTGTGTTTGTCATGTTGTGGCTGATTTCTAGATTCGACAATTTTGTGTTGGTTGTGTTGTGGCTGACTTCTAGATTCGCCAGTTTTGTGTTCGTTGTGTTGTGGCTGATCTTTAAATCAGATAATTGCTCGCTCACGTTTGACATCAGACTATATAATGCCTCAAGCGTAACTGACGAAGCTTGTGTGTTTGTATTTATGCCATTATTTGTAGCCATTGTTTCTCTACCACGATCTGATTGAATCGAAACCGGGCTAGGTTCACTGATTTCACGCGAAATATTTTCATCTGATCTGGTAATCGATGCTTCATCGACTGTGCACAAGGTTTCATTTGCAAGTGGTTCATTATTGTTAATCCCTGTGGAGTGCAATTGAATCGTATTTAGTTCTACATTATGTTGTGCTGAAAAACTAATTGCGTCATCATTTACGTCACTATTGTCAGAATCGGTGACGTGTCCATGAACATTTGTCAAATTAAAGTTCTCCGATTCCATTGTGGAGATATTATTTTTATCTGTACTTTACTGTTAATCTAAATCTTTAAATTCTCTCGCAGTTGAATTAATAGAAATATCTCGCGATTGTTATTTGTTGCGCGTCGGAAATTTACAAGATGTCGCACTAAGTCTTCTAATTCTGCGATTGTTGAACATAAAAAAGTAATTATCAAAGTGTAATTGTGTGTTGCCACAAACACTACCAGGATTTTAATATGGAAAGGAAAAGGTTCTGCTTTAAGTGGAGCTAAGCCAAGGTGCAGCCACTGCATGCGTTTGCGCTTTCCTACCTTAATTCCGGCTGAGCTGCGTCACTCACGATTACGTTAGTTTTGTAAATCCTTGTCCTTGTTCCTTCTGGTTATTGTGCCATCCGTTTATACAGTTAATATTGTTTCACCTTATTCGTCATTTTCCATGTGCGTCATGTAACAGAGAAACAGTAATTAGAACAAGTACATTTGTAGCACAACAATGAAGTACTTACTCTTTGTTCCACCAGCACTGTCCCTGTCAGCGGTCGCCAGTGTGGCGAAATAAATAAAAAAAACATTTGAATTTATTGTGTTTTTTTAACTTTAGAATTTTTGAAAGGCTTTTTGACGGATCGTATTGACTGGCTTGAATGCGGACAAATACAGTGCTGCGTGAAATATGCCTGTAATATAATTTACCATTTCGATTAATTACATTTTGAATTCTACGTCATTGTTGATTTAATCAGAGTTCTCACCTTAGACGTAGAATTAGTCCTTCTGCCACAATATTAATTCATCAGTCGCCATCGAAGTTCTTCTCTTTGTTGACCGTGTGTATCTTCCTAAGTCGGCATCGGTTCACTTCACGAAGACGGTGGAAACCAAGGAATACAATGCTACATTGCTTTAAATAATTTTCGTAACACTTCGATACTTCTCACTATTTTTTTTCACAAGACAATAAGACTTGCTCTGCTAGTCGCACAAACCATAATTACTAACAACATGGCTGCCTTTCCGCACAGTCCAAAAATCACGTCCATCCTCCACGAGGCAACAATCGAGAGTGTCCCTTAGCTCCTTCTTGGAGTATGAAACAAAAGAGAATCCAATGTGAACATTACAAAGATTATAATCTACATGCCTCTTGATTTAATCTTTGGCGCAGCTTTTAAGGTATTGTATGTCTCTGCATAGGAATGTGTCATTACAATACATGCAATGCTTCGTTTTCAAGTGACTGTCATACAGGGTACTTTTGAGCACTGGGTCTCAATCAATCACAGATAAGTTCATAAGCCAATGGATAGTAAAAGAATAACTGATTTAAGTTTCTATTCGAAGTGATAATTTCCAATTATTATTGAAATCATTATACAATATATTTAATTTCGTACTGAAACAATGGTTACAACATCAGTCGTCGTAACAGTTTAAAGGCCTACAACAATCTTACCTGCGACACTGGTTTGAAAATGGCGTATTTGTATAGGAATTCCTTTTTTTGTATGTTTTCTGATTGTCTAATGCTAAAAGTGGACGTCAACGAACGTGTTAGTAAAATAGTTTCACGTTCCTCCTCCTTTTTTTAGCCGGTGTGATGATAATTGTGTAGTGAAAGTTTGCGTAAAGCTCAGTAATTAATTTTTAAGCATTTGTGCACTTGGAAATATTATTGGCAATATCTTATCTTACAGATCCAGGATCCCCATCCACAAAGTACATTATGCACATTATAGAAGCTACCATACATCCTGTGAACACTACATGCACGCCCAATACGTTTCCGAGAGGAAGTCAGATTTCTCGGTGTCTGGCTGGACGGGAAACTTACATGGGTGACCACACTGAATACGTAGCCAACAACTGTAGATTGAAACAACTGTACCCAATGCTCAACAAGGGAAGTACACTGAATAGGATGGTGTCGAGGTGCATAGACATGACAATGATTAGACCTCTGATGACGTACGCAGCTCCCGTCTGGGGATACGCAGCTGCTACACGCCTGCAGATCATACAGAACAAAGTGCTACGCATCATTAGTAACGCTCCACGCTACACACGCACCGTGGATCTTCACAGTGAATACCGCCTTGCAACCCTCAAGGAGGTATTCAAAAATCACGCCACACGACTATACAGGAACTCGAACAATCCTTTCTTCCTTACTCTGGGAAATTATGATCACAACCATAGGCGGAAGCATAAGCGGCCAAAGTCTCTACTAGCTAGGGCATAACCACCAATGGCAAGCTAACATACACCCACAAGCGGCAACATCGGCAAACCCCCTGCCTATCAGCAACGCTAAATGGATTTGTCAGCTGCTATTAAGCCGA
This sequence comes from Schistocerca cancellata, assembly GCF_023864275.1. NCBI lineage: Eukaryota > Metazoa > Arthropoda > Insecta > Orthoptera > Acrididae > Schistocerca > Schistocerca cancellata. The sequence continues at coordinate 65,843,017 of NC_064634.1, forward strand.
CCTACAAGCTACAGCAGGAAAACCGACAAGCTCGCACACTTACGCACAAACAACCCCAACCTTATCCTACACCGCGAATCCAATATGTGACCTATTGGACACAAAACGATGATGAACGTAACTGTTATAGGTATGCTGACGATGACCAGCACGCAGCGGCAGCCGCCGAGTAACACCACAGCACAACGACAAAGGTATCGACGTGCAGGACACCCGCTACTAACAAAGCCTACCCTTGCATGACTTGTCGCGGGCAGAAAGAAAACCGCTAGTGCTTGCTACGTTTACTTGTATTAACGTGCCACAGCAATGCCTCGGCGACGTGCTTGGCGACGTCGCTTGCGGCACAGCGTTCCTGTGTATCGTGCTTTGAAGGCTATTGATATTGACTTGGCTGGACAGTTTAACAAGCAACAATTAATTGGAGGTCCGAATGTGTTTCGAGGCCTCCGCCTGAACTTCACATGTGATGTACAGGCTCTTTTTGGAGGCAGTACATGGCTTACACTAGCTGTAGTGTGGGGCAATCACTGTGACTACGGTGGCCTTGAAGCATTTCCAGATGCTAATATTTTAGCCTGGAAAACATGGAGTATAGCAGAGACAACAGGACTTTTAGCTAAGGTTCCATATGGTACGCTTGTTCCCAGTATGCCATTTGTATTGACTACCAGAAGAAAGAAGAAATTGAATGCTGACGAGTACCTGTTTATATGGGCTAAAGTTGGCAATGGAAATTGTAAAATAAAAATAAATGGTGATTGTATGTTGTATTATAGACAATAAAGATTGATCCACTTACCCGAGAACCATCCTTATCTATCCCGTGAGATTTTTTTTTTTTTAAAAAAGACCCAACTATTGCAGAGGTTTTTCTTCCCTTGGCTCTTGCCTTAGCACTTTTTTCCCCTCTGCCCTTCAAACCGCTAAACTTCGTTCAACATTCGACCCAACCTATCTCCAGATGATCGCGTATTAATGGTTAACCTTCACCAGACGTAGGCAAACACCGCAGTACCCCATCCTCACTTTAGTGAATACTAACCCTTATGCAGAGATGGCAGTAGACAATTTGTGTTGGCCATCATGCGGCTGTGGGCTTGGATGGGCTCCACTTCTATCTTGTGAAGGCTATTAGTATTCCTGTTAATTATAGTAACAGGTAACAGCTATTAGGAGCAGTGCGTTTTTTTGGTTGATTAGTACCTCCAAGTGCATGTGGCAAGAGCAAGCCTTTGATGTTTATTTCCCCTTGGGCAAAAGGTCAGGTGTCGTTGCGTGGATGCAAAACGGGTTGTCTACACTGACAGGTGTAGTCCACTTAGTGGTGCAGTAACGACTGTGCTGCAAACATCAGGCAGTTAAGTACGTGACGTGTGTGCAGGAAGAATGTTAGCCTACAGCTCAGTTCCCAGGTAATCATACTCGTATGTTGTCTATTTTCTACGAGGACAATATTAGATATTTAGTAAGATTATTGTCAGAGTTATTTGTGTGTTTATAAAATCGGAAATGTGTATTTAAATGGTTTGTTTTGTATCTGTTTCATTTCGTGCGAGAGTGCAATGACATGACCACCGCAGCATTTCCGGCGCAGCCTCCAAGCAGACAGCTGGCCCTATTGCTCACGTGGCGAAGGCCATCGCGCTGTAGAAGATGCTGTCGGCGAGTGTGTGTTATCGTCCTCTGATTTAAATGAAATAAATGTATTTAATGGTACGTAAAAAACTAAAAACTGCACGATCAGTGTTGTAAATAAAAATGTAATGGAGATCGGTACAGTTCTTGTCTTGACTGCTTATGATCAACATCGATGTTATTATTAAGACTACGTTCAAATAAAACACAGTGACGGAAATGGAAAACTGTTTATTTATCCATCGAGATATGTAAAGCGAATGTCTGTGTGGGAGTCGTAGACGGAATTTGCACATGATTTCCCCAGGAGCAGACTGATTTTTTCACGACTTAGTTTCGCAGAAAATACTGGAATTATTGACTTTCGAAGTGAGTCAGAAATCGCTGTTTAAAGGCACGAGCTGAGAAAATACCCCGAAAATCAGCTTTCGAGAAGCAACGGGACTTACATAAAACTGATGTTACCAAAATGATTGATTTCCCAGCTTGCAGAAAAGAAGTCCGAAACGGCCAAGCTGAATTATTATACGTACCTGATTGGAAGTTTTTGTGAATTGTATATTAGGTAGATGTCTAATGACGTTGTCTTTTTAAATAATAACATCCAAAAGGAAGGTGCGGCGCCTCAATATATAGACACACTACTGGTCATTAAAATTGCTACACCACGAAGATGACGTGCTACAGACGCGACATTTAACCGACAGGAAGAAGATGCTGTGATATGCAAATGATTAGCTTTTCAGAGCATTCACACAAGGTTGGCGCCGGTGGCGACACCTACAACGTGCTGACAGGAGGAAAGTTTCCAACCGGTTTCTCATACACAAATAGCAGTTGACCGGCGTTGCCTGGTGAAACGTTGTTGTGATGCCTCATGTAAAGAGGAGAAATGCGTACCATCACGTTTCCGACTTTGACAAAGGTCGGATTGTAGCCTATCGCGATTGCGGTTTATCGTATCGCGACATTTCTGCTCGCGTTGGTTGAGATCCAATGACTGTTAGCAGAATATGGAATCGGTGGGTTCAGGAGGGTAATACGGAACGCCGTGCTGGATCCCAACGGCCTCGAATCACTAAGAGTCGAGATGACAGGCATCTTATCCGCATGGCTGTAACGGATCGTGCAGCCGCGTCTCGATCCCTGAGTCAACAGATGGGGATTGGCCTTTGAGTGTGTACTTAATTTAGCCATCGGCAACACATAGTGACAATGTATACATAATTGAATAAACAAATACAGAAATGCATATTTACAAGAATAAAAAGCTTAACTGTTACAGGTTTGTACATAATGTTTTAAAAATTGAATTGAATTTGAAAATAATTAAAAGTGCCTTGGCTTACAATTCACACCAATTCTGAAATATCTTTATCATCAAGACATATTTATAATTTACGTACACCATTAAAACCTACAGATTGTGACCAGTACTCTTGATGAAGTTAACTATCACTTTATATAGACGAACGTCTTTAGTACATAAAAGAGAAGAAGCTGACTGAGGAAGATGGTAGCCCATACTCAGCAATCTCTTCAGAAAGACCAACCGTTCACGGTCAAATTTGGGGCACGTAAATAAGATGTGGTTGACATCAGCTTCCGACTCAGGATCACACTCACATGCTGGTGAACTGTAAACGTTGATCCGATGTAGATGTTGTGGGAAAGAGGCATGATTGAAGCGGAGTCTTATGATGGTAAAAATCGTGGATCGGTCCAGATGTGTCCTCATGAACCACGGCTGCGAAGGAATCCGAGGTTGTAGCACTGCGTAATAACCGCTTTTTGTCTGTTGAGAAACGTTCCACATTTCCTGCCAATGTCGTCTTGCGTGATCCTTGACTTCACGTAAGTAGTCTGTATAAGGAAGGTGCAGATCCAGGACGGTGCCTAAGGTTGCCGCTTGTTTGGCTAATGCATCAACATCATTATAGAGGATACCAGAGTGGGAAGGTACCCACAGCAAATGGATCGTCCGGCCCGTGCGTGTGCTGCGAATATATTCAGATATCACATCCAAGATATAACTGTTGGTTGTTTTGTTCCATCGACTGTACTGAATGTTTTTAAGAACGCTTTGCTAGTCAGATACTATCAGTATTTCGGGGAAGGAAGTGCTAGAGACAAACTTAAGTGCTTCCAAAACTGCCATTGCCTCCGCCGTAAAAATAGAAGTGCTCGTAGGCAGTTTGAAAGCTTTGCGGATCTGGATCTGAGGGCAGAAAAAAGCGCATCCTGTACACTCTTCTTGCGGAATTTTGGAACCATCAGTATACACACAGTGAAAACCCGGCCATGCAACAGCATCGACTATCAGCTCGGAGACCATGGTTGCGATTACCCTTGACGCTAGCATCACAGACAGGAGCGCCTGCGATGATGTACTCAACGACGAACCTGGGTGCACGAATAGCAAAATGTCATTCTTTCGGATGAATCCGGTTCTGTTTACAGCATCATGATGTTTGCCTCTTGATGTTTGGCGACATCGCGGTGAACGCACATTGGAAGCTTGTATTCGTCATCGTCATACTGGCGTATCACCCGGCGTTATGGTATGGGGTGCCATTGGTTACACGCCTCGGTCACCTCTTGTTCGCAATGACGGCACTTTGAACAGTGGACGTTACATTTCAGATGTGTTACGACCCGTGGCTCTACCCTTCATTCGATCCCTGCGAAACCCTACATTTCAGCAGGATAATGCACGACCGTATGTTGCAAGTCCTGTACGGGCCTTTCTGGATACAGAAAATGTTCGACTGCTCCCCTGGCCTCCACATTCTCCAGATCTCTCACCAACTGAAAACGTCTGGTCAATTGTGGCCGAGCAACTGGCTCGTCACAATACGCCAGTCACTACTCTTGATGAACTGTGGTATCGTGTTGAAGCTTCATGGGCAGCTGTACCTCTACACGCCATCCAAGCTCTGTTTGACTCAATGCCCAGGCTTATCAAGGCCGTAATTACGGCCAGAGGTGGTTGTTCTGGGTACTGATTTCTCAGGATCTATGCACCCAATTTGCGTGAAAATGTAATCACATGTCAGTTGTAGTATAATATATCTGTCCAATGAATACCCGTTTATCATCTGCATTTCTTCTTGGTGTAGCAATTTTAATGGCCAGTAGTGTGAAATACCGGTACGCTGTTAATCGGTGTTTCTTCTCCTCCCTACCTGAAAGTGCACTTGATCGCTGAGTGCAGGCTAGAGTTTCAGAGAGCAACCTACTGGAGAACGCGCCAAGGGCTGCTCAGGTCGTTTCTGGCTACGACTGCTTTGCGGAGAGCGGGCCGCGGCTTTCAGAGCGGTCTTCCCTCGCCAGATCCCGCAGGGGCTGCGGACCTCCTCGCGGCCAGCAGGGCAGCTCGTCTGCGGATTATCTCGCTCCTGAGGGCGCCGGCGGCCCACCGTAAAGTCAGCGTTGCGTGGCAGGCTCGGCACGTCATAAACCCCGCTCCTCGGCGCCGGCACAGGAGTCCTGCTGCCGGCTGCTGGACACTGGCTGGAGCGCCCATCCGCGAGGCGACGGGGGAAACGTCTGCACAGGGTCGCGAGCGAAGCACCCGTAAACCCGCCGGCACAAGGACTCTGCATTCCAACGTCGAGCGTTGAACCGACACCGACTCAAAGGAAGGCCACGGCGCTTGTTCGTGACGTCACGTCAGCTAGGCACGGCGAACGCCAGGTCTGTCGCAGGCATACTCATAATGGTGGTGTCTCCCTCTCTGACACAGGAAAATGTGGAACTATTGGCGGTAGTTGACCGACACACATTGTTCTGAGAGATTTCTGCAATCAATTAATTGTGCAATTCGTTACACTTCTTAACAAATAGTGTACTCCTCAACTTAAATTTCCACCTGTTTCAAGGATTCACATACAAAAACAACTTCATGGTCCAGCAGCAACAGAATTCGTGCTTCTTTACCTTATTTGTAAATCTGAGGAAGTTACGTTTGTACTGGGTTGCTTTTACAAGAAACTGTGAACATATTGGTGCTCTTCTTTAGGTATCTTGGTCGACTACCGGGTGAGGAGCACAGAATGTTAATGAAATATCTTGCGATTGTACACGTTGGGGGAGGGGGTGGGGCACAGAAGAAGAGGCAAAAGAGAGATACTTGTTTTATCAAATAAAATTTTTTTATCTTATAAAGTTTCTCCTTCCAGTTGCGAAAGGGGGATATTTATCTTTTCTAATGTGCATGTTTAAAAAAGTTTAAGCTCAGCAGTATTTTCGATGTATGAAGCTATTTTGTTTCCTGTTTAGAATTCATTTCGTTGAAAACGACTGTAATCGAATGACTGGCAACAGTTGGACATTTACACATGTAAATTAGTTCACATTTCCCGTGACGATGTCAAACTAAAATAAATAAATAAATGAAAGAAACGAGTTCATTGTAAGGGGGTTGGGGTAAGTTTCGATAGCAAAATGGATCAAGTAAATATAGTTTCTTGAATGTAAAAATTTCCGAAGCTTGCAATGGCGCAAAGCATCTTCTCATATTGATCTACGTTTCTTTCGACTGGTTTCAGTAATACAGGACTACGATCTTAATTTGTAGCTTTACGATAGTAAGAAAGTCTTTCATCTAAATAAAACTGCAGAATCCAAAACAATACTAAACAGTTTGTCCAAACAGACCAGGCGTTCGCCGTGCCTAGCTGACGTGACGTCACCATCAAGCGCCGAGGCCTTCCTTTGAGTCGGTGTTGGTTGAATGCGTCGAATTTCTGACGTCATGCCGGGGAAGAAGCACGCGGGGGAGTCTTTCCGAACGTGCAGAGCAATATCTAACATGATAGATATTTTGAACGTGCGTTTGAACTTAGACCAACGAAATGGAAAAATGGAACAGCACGACCTACGCTACTTGCACGCCATCTATCTTCCTTCCAGAGTCGCGAGACGGCATACTGGCTTTCAACTGAAGCCCAAATGTATACATGCAGCTTCTAAGCATCAGAAATTTGAGGATCAAAGCAGCCGGGGGAGGGAGAAAGAAAATTAAGTTAATCTATGGGGAAAATACTATTCCGAAGTTGCAGGTTCAATTCCGAAAATTAATGGCTATATACTGATATAAGAATTGAAACCGCCAGAGAGAATTGTAATCGTTGATTTAAATGGCTCTGAGCACTATCGGACTTAACATCTGAGGTCATCAGTCCCCTAGAACTTAGAACTACTTAAACCTAACTAACCTAAGGACATCACACACATCCATGCCCGAAGCAGGATTCGAACCTGCCACCGTAGTGGTCCCGCGGTTCTAGACTGTAGCGCCCCGAACCGCTCGGCCACCCAGGCCGGCAGAATCGTAATGTATCATATAGTACAAGATGGGATAATATCTTTATTATGCCTGTATTTCACGCACTAAAAATCATGAATTAGTTATTCATCTTTAATATTAGTGGCTTGGTTATTTGCAATCATAAATGCAGCCACATCGTTTATTAATATGTAAATGATACAGTGTACTTTTTTCATACGTACTTCCTAGCTTGGTCGACAGAGACAGTATGGGCGCTTTTGACACACGAATACCATTTTTTATTCATAACCTGCGAAAGGTACGCGCTCGCAACTTGATCCATTACATTCGGGCGGAATCCAAATTCGGTTTCACAGAGAAAACTTCGTAAGCCAATGCTAGTTACTTCGCTAGCATTTAACGTTAATCTCTCGCCCAGCGCAAAGACCCATGGGACTGGGAAGACAGGGCAAGCCACTCTCATATACAAGAGAGAGGACTAGCACCATTATAGGCCAATATTCGTAAATTCGGTTTGCTGGACAGTTCCTCAACATATTCTAAGTTAGAATACAGCAAAATATGATCGAGACAGGAAACCTACTCACATATGAGCACAGGTTTAGAAAGCATTACTCGTGCGAAACTCAACGCGCCCTTTTCTGATGTGGTATCCAGATAACAACAGGTGAAGGGCAACAGGCAGATTCTGTATCCCTAAATTTCCGATAAGTGAACTACTGCACACTATCAACGAAGGTACTAGAAAGCGAAATAGATTCCCCAAAAAAATGGCTCTTAACACTATGGGACATAACATCTATGGTCATCAGTCCCCTAGGCTTACAACTACTTAAACCTAACTAACCTAAGGACATCACACACATTCATGCCCGAGGCAGGATTCGAACCTGCGACCGTAGCAGCAGCGCGGTTCCGGACTGAAGCGCCTAGAACCGTTCGGCCACAGCGGCCGGCATAGATTCCCAGACACATGACTGACTCTAACACTTCTTAAGTAACATAACTCAGTACGTTGTTCTCAAAGGCGAGTGGTCATCAGAAAGAAGGATATAGTCAGCTGTGCCCCACACAAGTGTGATGGGACCACTTCTGTATCTACGTAAATGATCTTACGGACGATGTTCGCTGATGATGCTGTGATGTGCGGGAACGTGTAGCCGTTGAGTGCCTGTAGGGGGATAAAATATGGTGTGACCAATGTCAGCTAGCTCTCAATGTCCAAAAGCGTAAGTTAATTCAGATGAATAGGAAAAACAATCCTGTCATGTTCGAATACAGCATTAGTTGTGTCCTGCTTGACGCAGTCACATCGATTAAAAATCCGGGCGTAACGTTACACAGCGATATGACATAGAACGAGCAACTAAGGAAGGTAGAATGGTCGACTTCGGTTAACTGAGACAATTTCCGGAACGTGTAGATCACCTATAAACGTGAGCGCATATAGAACACGATCGCGACCCAGTCCTGTACTAGTGACAGAGTGATTGGGACCCCAATCAGGTCCTATTAAACGAAGACATCGAAGCAATTCAGAGTCGTGCAACTAGATTTGTTACAGGTAGGTTCGATGAAGTAGGGAATATTATGGAGATGTTTCGTGGACTGAAGTGGGAATCCCTGGAGAGAAGACGGCGTTTTGGCAAAGATCTATTTAGAAAATATTTTACACAACCGGCATCTGAAAATGACTTCCGAGGCATTCCACCGCCGCCAACGTATATTTCGCGTAAGGGCAAAGAAGATAAGATATGAGAAATTAGGGCTAGTATGGAGGCGTATAGAGTCGTTTTTATCTCGCTTCATTTTCGAGAGGAACAGGAAACAAAATGACTTGTAATGGCACAAAGTACCCTTCCGCCACGCACCATGCGGTGGCTTGTGGAGTATAGATGTAGATGTAGAACTGTTTCTCATCCGGCATTCCTCATTGACGCTGTTCTTCATACCCATACGTTCGGAATTTTGTAGGTCTGACTACAGTGAGGTGAAACTGTTCAAGTAAGAAAGGTGAGGTGTAATAAGCGATCGGTTGATTGGACACATTCTGAGACATCAAAGGTTCTCCAGTTTAGAGTCGGGGGGGGGGGGGGGGGAGAGAAGCGTGGTTGGTAAAGATTGTAGAGGGAGACCAAGAGATGAATACAGTAAGCAGATTCAGAAGGATCTAAGTTTAATAGACTTTCGGAGATGAAGAGTGTCGCACAGGGGAGAGTAACATAGATATCTGCATCAAACCAGTATTCCGACTGAAGAACCCAACAAGCAGGGATAGGGAAGGTTATTTCTAACACGTTATCCTTTTAGAGTTTGAAGGAGGAGAAATTCTGGGAAGAAAATAGTGAAACCGTTTCAAAGGAGGACATTTTGGCTTGAGTAGTTCATCACGATCGGAAATACTCCAGAGTTTGCTGTTAGCTCTCCGAAAATTTCGATACGCAGTCGGAGAATTTTATCACTTAACGAATTTCGACTTACGAGGTATCGAATATATTGCTTCCCCCAACTTATACCTCCCGAGAAGATCACGAATGTGAAATTAGAGAGATTCGAGCGCTCACGGAGGCTTTCCAGCAGTCGTTCTTCCCGCTAACCATACGCGACTGGAACAGGAAAGGGAGGTAATGACAGTGGCACGTAAAGTGCCCTCCATCACGCACCGTTGGGTGGCTTGCGGACTACAAATGTAGATGAAAACACTGAGTAAGGCACCTGTGTGTGAAAACTCTGAAAGTCAACGGATGAGAATTTTGCACTTCTTTGCTTACTTGTTATCTGATAGCTCGTGAAGAACATCAGCATTTATGATGTGATTCTTGAGTTTCTCCCGGCGTATTTGATAATCAAAATATCCACGGGTATGCTGCCAGTCTATAGTGTCCAACGGGCACAATATTTCGGCGATCAAACATGTCGCCATCATCAGGTGAACTGACGGACTGAGCTCCTGTGAACGTGCCGGCACGGAGATCCGTACGCTATGGCTGCTCAGAGGGAACTGGGTTCGGTCGCGGCGGCGGCCGATTTAAATACCCTCCGCCCGCGGCGCGCTCCCTCCGCCGTCCGCGCCCAGCGCCACGGTCGCGCGGTGGAACAGATTGCGACGGCGTCTGAGATGACGTCGGTGTGATGGCTCTGTCCGCCGTGGTCGTCACAACTATACGTCTGCTCGATTTACTCTTGATTAACCCGATCGCTGGTTCCCAAGCCTTGCTAAGATTATAGCCACAGTCCCGGTTTATGAGGTCGTCATTGGTGCGAATTTCGATGGCCTCTCTAACAACGCTGTCCCAGTATCTCGACGTCTGTACCAGAATCCTCGTGCGGTCATACTCCATGGCGTGATTTTCCGACAAACAATGTTCAGCGACCGCCGACTTGCTCGGATACATCAGTCGAGTGTGCCTCTGGTGTTCACGGCATCGATCCTCGACGGTACGCATCGTCTGACCAATATACGACTTGCCACATTGACACGGAATCTGGTACACGCCGGCCTTCCTCAAACCGAGGTCATCTTTGGCGCTCCCCACTAGTGCACGAGTTTTATTTGGAGGACAAAACACAGTTCCGACCCGGTGTTTCTTCAGAATGCGGGCGATTTTCCCCGAGAGTGCGCCTGTGTATGGAATAAATGCAGTGCCTACCTCCTCCCTCGTGACTTCATCCATCTCAACAGGTTGTGCTGCAGTGGTTGGGCGGAGAGCACGTTGAATCTGCCACTCTGAGTACCCATTTTTTCGAAATACAGTTCTCAGATGTTCCAATTCCTGGGGTAGACACTCTGCGTCGGAGATAGTGCGCGCCCTATGTGCTAGAGTTTTAAGTACCCCATTCCTCTGTGAAGGGTGGTGGCAGCTGTCTGCATGCAAATACAGATCAGTGTGCGTAGCCTTCCGATACACCCCATGACCTAGGGTGCCGTCAGCCCTTCTCTTGACCAAGACGTCAAGGAAAGGTAATTTACCCTCCGTTTCAGTCTCCATAGTGAATTTGATGTTGGGGTGTATGGAGTTTAGATGTGTAAGGAAGTCAAGGAGTTTATCCATACCATGTGGCCAGATGACGAACGTGTCGTCCACGTAAAGGAAAAAGCAAGTAGGTTTCCATACGGATGACGACAGGGCTTCCTCCTCGAAGTTCTCCATGTACAAATTCGCTACCACCGGTGAGAGTGGGCTACCCATGGCGACTCCCTCCGTTTGCTCGTAGTATTCTCCATTAAAAAGAAAATACGTGGAAGTCAAGACATGCCTAAAAAGTTCAGTGGTCTTCTCATCAAACTTCTGACTAATCAATTCTAGTGACTCTCGCAGGGGTACCCTCGTAAACAAGGAAACGACATCAAAACTCACCATGATATCTGACTCATCCAACCTGAAGCTATCAAGGCGTTTAACAAAATCCACGGAATTACGGATGTGATGAGGGCATTTACCCACATAAGGACTTAATATTCCCGTCAGGTATTTGGCCAACAAATATGTAGGTGCCCTGATGTTGCTGACAATGGGGCGTAATGGTACCCCCTCTTTGTGAACCTTCGGGAGTCCATATAGTCTAGGCGGTACCGGACCTTGGGGTAACAATTTCTTAGCGTCACCCTCCGGTAAATCTGCGTCTTTGAGAAGCGCCCTCGTCTTGTTCTCCACCTTCTTTGTAGGGTCAACGCTGATCTTCCGGTAGGAATAGTCATTTAGCAGGCTCTGCATCTTATCAGTGTAGTCCTTATGGGAGACAACAACTGTAGCATTGCCTTTGTCAGCTGGTAAGACAACAATTTCAGAGCGCTCCCTCAGATCACGAATGGCCGCCCTCTCTTTACTGCTGATATTTGACTTCATCGGCTTGGATTTCGTCAACGCACGACAAGTTTCACGACGTATTTCCTCGGCTGATTCTGGCGGAAGTCGAGCTGCAACCTGTTCAACAGCACTAACAATTTCTGCGACCGGAGTGAACTTGGGGGTGGGAGCGAAGTTGAGACCTCTCTGCAAAACCGAGACCGCATCATCACTCAACACCATGCCACTCAAATTGATGACAGTCTTGCACGGAACCTGCAGGGGTGGTTTGTCAAGGAGACGTGAGAACTTAGCTGTTTGACGTCCTGTAGCCTTCTTATGGGCGGAATCAGCTGACACCCAGGTGACACCATCAATCCAATCCCAGGAACAAGAAGTGAATTACTCAAACTACATTTGCAACTGGCTAGTAAGTTCACTTCTTGTTCCTGGGATTGGATTGATGGTGTCACCTGGGTGTCAGCTGATTCCGCCCATAAGAAGGCTACAGGACGTCAAACAGCTAAGTTCTCACGTCTCCTTGACAAACCACCCCTGCAGGTTCCGTGCAAGACTGTCATCAATTTGAGTGGCATGGTGTTGAGTGATGATGCGGTCTCGGTTTTGCAGAGAGGTCTCAACTTCGCTCCCACCCCCAAGTTCACTCCGGTCGCAGAAATTGTTAGTGCTGTTGAACAGGTTGCAGCTCGACTTCCGCCAGAATCAGCCGAGGAAATACGTCGTGAAACTTGTCGTGCGTTGACGAAATCCAAGCCGATGAAGTCAAATATCAGCAGTAAAGAGAGGGCGGCCATTCGTGATCTGAGGGAGCGCTCTGAAATTGTTGTCTTACCAGCTGACAAAGGCAATGCTACAGTTGTTGTCTCCCATAAGGACTACACTGATAAGATGCAGAGCCTGCTAAATGACTATTCCTACCGGAAGATCAGCGTTGACCCTACAAAGAAGGTGGAGAACAAGACGAGGGCGCTTCTCAAAGACGCAGATTTACCGGAGGGTGACGCTAAGAAATTGTTACCCCAAGGTCCGGTACCGCCTAGACTATATGGACTCCCGAAGGTTCACAAAGAGGGGGTACCATTACGCCCCATTGTCAGCAACATCAGGGCACCTACATATTTGTTGGCCAAATACCTGACGGGAATATTAAGTCCTTATGTGGGTAAATGCCCTCATCACATCCGTAATTCCGTGGATTTTGTTAAACGCCTTGATAGCTTCAGGTTGGATGAGTCAGATATCATGGTGAGTTTTGATGTCGTTTCCTTGTTTACGAGGGTACCCCTGCGAGAGTCACTAGAATTGATTAGTCAGAAGTTTGATGAGAAGACCACTGAACTTTTTAGGCATGTCTTGACTTCCACGTATTTTCTTTTTAATGGAGAATACTACGAGCAAACGGAGGGAGTCGCCATGGGTAGCCCACTCTCACCGGTGGTAGCGAATTTGTACATGGAGAACTTCGAGGAGGAAGCCCTGTCGTCATCCGTATGGAAACCTACTTGCTTTTTCCGTTACGTGGACGACACGTTCGTCATCTGGCCACATGGTATGGATAAACTCCTTGACTTCCTTACACATCTAAACTCCATACACCCCAACATCAAATTCACTATGGAGACTGAAACGGAGGGTAAATTACCTTTCCTTGACGTCTTGGTCAAGAGAAGGGCTGACGGCACCCTAGGTCATGGGGTGTATCGGAAGGCTACGCACACTGATCTGTATTTGCATGCAGACAGCTGCCACCACCCTTCACAGAGGAATGGGGTACTTAAAACTCTAGCACATAGGGCGCGCACTATCTCTGACGCAGAGTGTCTACCCCAGGAATTGGAACATCTGAGAACTGTATTTCGAAAAAATGGGTACTCAGAGTGGCAGATTCAACGTGCTCTCCGCCCAACCACTGCAGCACAACCTGTTGAGATGGATGAAGTCACGAGGGAGGAGGTAGGCACTGCATTTATTCCATACACAGGCGCACTCTCGGGGGAAATCGCCCGCATTCTGAAGAAACACCGGGTCGGAACTGTGTTTTGTCCTCCAAATAAAACTCGTGCACTAGTGGGGAGCGCCAAAGATGACCTCGGTTTGAGGAAGGCCGGCGTGTACCAGATTCCGTGTCAATGTGGCAAGTCGTATATTGGTCAGACGATGCGTACCGTCGAGGATCGATGCCGTGAACACCAGAGGCACACTCGACTGATGTATCCGAGCAAGTCGGCGGTCGCTGAACATTGTTTGTCGGAAAATCACGCCATGGAGTATGACCGCACGAGGATTCTGGTACAGACGTCGAGATACTGGGACAGCGTTGTTAGAGAGGCCATCGAAATTCGCACCAATGACGACCTCATAAACCGGGACTGTGGCTATAATCTTAGCAAGGCTTGGGAACCAGCGATCGGGTTAATCAAGAGTAAATCGAGCAGACGTATAGTTGTGACGACCACGGCGGACAGAGCCATCACACCGACGTCATCTCAGACGCCGTCGCAATCTGTTCCACCGCGCGACCGTGGCGCTGGGCGCGGACGGCGGAGGGAGCGCGCCGCGGGCGGAGGGTATTTAAATCGGCCGCCGCCGCGACCGAACCCAGTTCCCTCTGAGCAGCCATAGCGTACGGATCTCCGTGCCGGCACGTTCACAGGAGCTCAGTCCGTCAGTTCACCTGATGATGGCGACATGTTTGATCGCCGAAATATTGTGCCCGTTGGACACTATAGACCGGCAGCATACCCGTGGATATTTTGATCAGCATTTATATTCAAGAATATCACTACTGATCGAAAATTATAGCTTATCCTCGATTTCAGAAATATAAGTGAACGACCGTGCCAAGGAAAAGAGGTGTACTATATCGGAAAGCTTACGTCCATCAAAAATGGTTCAAATGGCTCTGAGCACTATGGGACTTAGCAGCTGAAGTCATCAGTCCCTTATAACTTAGAACTACTTAAACCTAACTTACCGAAGGACTTCACACACATCCATGCCCGAGGCAGGATTCGAACCTGCGACCGTAGCGGTCGCGTGGTTCCAGTCTGAAGCGCCTAGAACCACTCGGCCACCCCGGCCGGCACTTTAGATTTAAAGAACACCATAGTTATTAGGACTATAGCTATTGTTAAACAACGAGTCTCCCTGAAATCCTCAAGGTTGCCTGTAGAGTTGTGCAACATAGCAAATCACAGCTGCCCACAGCTACTGTGGTATAATAGGATGGTTTACTTTCGATCGGTCTATGTATCGATCTTCATTGCGTCGTCTGCAGAAGATCGACTGTCGGTACCCAAGGGGCTGATGTGGCATTTGTGATTTCCAGCTTGTCTCGGGACTTGCGAGAGGTCGACAGTACCTTTGTGGTCATTTTGTAGGTGTACGTTGATTAATAGCCACATTGAAGTTGCTAGCTTAAACCGTGGAAGTATGAGCCAGAATTGATGTTCCTATGTGAGAATGTTGCGAAATGAACATATGTCAAATAAAATCAAGGGGGTCGACTAAAATTCAAGTTCATTAAAAGAAACAATACCAAAAATATGGCCGGCCAGAGTGGCCGTGCGGTTCTAGGAGCTGCAGTCTGGAGCCGAGCGACCGCTACGGCCGCAGGTTCGAATCCTGCCTCGGGCATGGTTGTGTGTGATGTCCTTAGGTTAGTTAGGTTTAATTAGTTCTAAGTTCTAGGCGACTGATGACCTCAGAAGTTAAGTCGCATAGTGCTCAGAGCCATTTGAACCACCAACAATATGAGACTTTGAGCAGTTCACGTCTGCACTGAGTTCGTTGCCTGTTCCCCTGCACGACGTAAACTGGGACCAACGACGTGTAAACGTAAGTATTCGCTTTTATACCAGTGACTAAAACAAGTGAAGTGTACCACAACAGATTCTGGGGCCTGCAATTATTATTTACCATCTCGAAAAAGGAAGTCTCACTATGCTGGACTATCACTAGGATGGTTTCGCAACTTATGTGATGTCTTTTTCGTTGCAACTTAATATATGAAATTTATGCTAATTAATACTTTAAAAGAAAGAAAGCGAGTTTGTGAACCCCCGTCGGTACCTAGGTCAACTTAGTAGCCAAAGAATTTTAATTTGTTACTAAAATATATTATTTGTTAAATGTAGTTTCGTATTTTGTCTCGGTACGTCTACCATCACAGGGGTATTTCAAGAACTCGATCCGACACTGTTCGTGGATATTATTAATGATTATCTACAAGTCTTCACAAAAAGTGGAACTCTGTCTCTTACTAATGTTGTGAATCAAGTAATTAAACCACAGCCCCTTTCGAGGAGGAGCCTCACAGCGTCATGTAGTATAACGGAACTCGCTTGTCTCGACTAAGTGCAGTGAGAATGTTTAAGGCTTCACCGTCAGCACACTGCTTGCTTAACCCACATGTAATCGTGGGAATATGTGGCAGGAACTGGTGTTCCTCAGTCAAAATGTTGTGAGATGAACAACCGTCGAATAAAACCAAGGGGGTCAACTCAAATTCGTTTTAAAAAGAATACCATCGATACCAACAATATGACACTCTGAGTAGTCAGCTGCACTGAATTCGGGCCTGTTTCCCTGCACGACGTAAACTGGAGCAAAAGAAAAGCAGTTTAGAGGTACAGATTCACCTTTATGCAAGCGACTGAGGAAGTGAAGTGTACCCATCACACACTGGGAGGGGAGGGGGGGGGGGCTTGCACGTTTTATTTACTATGTTGAAAAAAGGAAAACAGTCTAACTATGCAGGAGTCTAATCAGGAGAGTTTCGCAACTGCTCTAATCTGTCTTATTTGGTGTACCTTAGCATTTTAAATATCCGTTGTGCAACACTTCAAAAGAGACAAGGCAAGAGTGTAATGTACCGTCGATATATATTCAGTTTTGATACCACTGGATTTTAATTTGTCTGTACTACATATTATACTTTCATGTTCAGTAAATTTGTTGACACTAAAGATTCACATGTAAAACGTAGTTCAGATGACAACCCAATATATCTACCATCACAACGGTATTACGAGAGCTCGATGCGACACCGTTTGTAAACTTTGTTACTGACTTTGTACACACCTTCACAAACATTGGGACTTTGTGTCGAGCTGATATTATGATTTCTTTAATTAACCACTACCCATTTCGGGGATGAACCCCGTATCGTGTGGTGTAACCGAACTCTCTTTTCTACACTATATGCAGTAAGCATGTTTAATGCTTCGCTGACAAAACACTGCTGACAAGAAACGGGTGATTTACCACACGCCACTCACTGTACGGCCTCCCAGAGAAGTAAATGGACGAAAGGTTAACACGAAAGGTTAACACGTCAGCTGTCCGCCGCTGAGAAGTAAACATTTCCGATACCGCTGTTAACACCAGATTTCTGTGCCGTCAGTAACGGCTGTATGTCAACACACCGAGTACTATACCTCCCGGTTTCTTCACGACGCGGATGCAGCAGGTAACCGCGAGTAATGCCGAGATCCAAAAGAGCAACACGGCGAGTTCTGGGTGCCGGGAACATGTTCCAAGTCTTCAGTTCGTCCACTCGAGATGCGGAATGCCCAGTGCTGCCCTACGCATTCAGTAACTGAGACCTTTCTGTGTTAAAAAAATCATTTTATGAGGACTGTCGGTGGACGCACATAAAATGTGCACTGTTTCTTGCAGGACAAGCCACGCAGTAAATAACAGTAATGACTAATTTACGAATAATGTTTTTTATCTTTACTGAGAGATGTGTAACCTATGCTGAATTGTACATCGTAGATACCTTCGACCGTTGTTGGTTGTTTACTGTTTGTGCCGGTGCTTTTCCCTTTATTACACCGAATAATAGCAGAGCAATAATCAGGCCATAGCAAATATTGTTACAGTACCATGAAAGTCTCTCGGAATAAGAATCGGAATGAAGTACTGGCTAGAAGCGCAATGCGTAACTACGGCTGAGCCGAAATGAAACAGTTGCGTAGAAGAACACTGATCCAACAGAGTTTGCCAGCTCGTGGAATGGCGGATCAGCAATCAATGCTGTCCTTCACCTATGTCCGTGAAAAGAAGTGCATTTCCGCACGGCATTTTGAATGCAAACGAGGAAATGGGGAATGTCGTGATTAAATTTCCGCGTGTGTGTGTGTGTGTGTGTGTGTGTGTGTGTGTGTGTGTGTGTTCGCTACGTATTTGTTTATTGTGATTCAATGAAAGTTGTCCAGAAAAATGGGATCGTCAGCCGCTCTGTTCTCTTGGTGACCGATACATAATGACCCAAAATTTGAGGGTCAAAATTCTACACTGGCTAAAAACCATACAGTTTTCCACATTGGCTCTTAGGCACGGGAGGAGCACTAATAGCCATTACGTGTACGTTACACACACACACACACACACACACACACACACACACACACACAGAGAGAGAGAGAGAGAGAGAGAGAGAGAGAGAGAGAGAGAGAGTGTACTGATTTAATCAATTAATTTAAAATTCAATCGCAGATTCATACAAAAGTGGAAATTACGGGTCCAATGGTCGCTCGTCGTAATCACGGTTCAAATGGCTCTGAGCACTACGGGACTTAACATCTGAGGTCATCAGTCCCCTAGAACTTAGAACTACTTAAACCTAACTAACCTAAGGACATCACACACATCCATGCCCGAGGCAGGATTCGAACGTGCGGCCGTAGCGGTCGCGCGGTTTCAGACCGAAGCGCCTAGAACCGCTCGGCTAGACGGGCGGGCAATCAAGGTTCGACTGGTTGCATATTAAGCGAGTTTCCCCTCATAAATCAATTTTTCTCAAGATTATATGCCTACCGGTATGTTGCGGAAGTTTAGGACCATCTGCTGCCAAAGTCAGAATAAATCTGTGATACCGGCAAAGCAAGTCATTAAAAAAATATTCCGAGATGGAATAGACAGTTAAAAGAGAAATGCTTAATTTTATCCACTACTGCCGGTGTTTCTTCCGTGATTGCACTATTTTTGTAAAATAAAGAACAACGTCTTTAATGACAATCGTGATTTTCTTTCAATGCACGATGCGTTTCGACTCCTGGGGGGCTCATCTTCAAGTGCTTTGAATGTCTACATCAATTTTGTTCCGATTTCGGTTAATACTTGTCCAGGTAAGATAAGGATGATATATTACGAAATGGCACATTGTGAACATAAATTTACAAAACTAAGACAAACCAAAAAGTTACTCATCCAGTGCTGGAAACAGCAAGTTACTTTTAGATTTGTCCTACTTTTGTAAACTTATATTCCAATATTCCGCTTTGTAATATACTGTCGTAATCTCTTTACGACATGTATTATTCTAAATCAGAAACAAATCGTTGTAGACTGTCAAAGCACCTGAAGATAAGCCACCAGGGCTTGAAACGCTTCGTGCACTGAAATAAATACACGATTGTAACTGAAGGCGGTTATTCTTTATTTTAGAAAAGAAAAACTGTTGGTTCGAATCCGCTCTGTGGTCACGCTATCGTGGAAGAACAAGTTTTATCTCGGCGCCGTCGATTTGGCGCCGCAATGGAATAGTTTGCCACTTGTGAATACGACTAGTGGAGACATGACTTCCAGTCCACTATTACGCATTGTCTAGTCCGGTCTGCTTGGTGTTGATCGCTCGTGAACTGTCTATCACTACTCGTAGTGATTAGAATATAACTGCTGATGTTACTTTGTCAATAAACCCGAAAAACTTCTATGATGAAGAGCTTTCCAACTTGCAGTACGCTTAAGACATAGAGAATCAGAAATAATAGTAGGTTCACCAAGCTGGACACGGTGCTTATTGTCTACGCAGGGCTTTAGTCACCCAGAGAGTTATTAATGCAGTCCCTGATGGTTTCGTATGAGTAACTCCTCCAGGGTACCGCAATATTCATATGACAATTACGGAGGTTCTAGAATTTTCACTGACTACCCATACGCTGCTGATTCATTATGCCAAATTACCATTACTTTATTTTAAAAATGGTCATCATTGGTCAAATGTTTGAGCGGAGCAAAAACAAGACACACTATAAATTACACTACGGATTTTTGTAAGAATTTTCATAGACAAACGAAGTCTGGGAAATAAATAAGCAGGATACCGAACTTGCCAGCGTAAGGTCTACTTTTGCAAAAAAAAAAAAAAAAATAATTAATTGCTTGTAAGCAATCAGGGTAATTAAGAAAAGCTTAATTAAAGAGTTAATGGAAAATTGAAATATTTCACGAACAGCTGCTGCTAGCTAGGTAAATGAGGTGTCACAAACTTCATCTCTTCAAGGCCTGCCGGCCGGAGTGGCCGTGCGGTTCTAGGCGCTACAGTCTGGAGCCGAGCGACCGCTACGGTTGCAGGTTCGAATCCTGCCTCGGGCATGGCTGTGTGTGATGTCCTTAGGTTAGTTAGGTTTAATTAGTTCTAAGTTCTAGGCGATTTATAACCTCAGATGTTAAGTCGCATAGTGCTCAGAGCCATTTGAACCATTTTCTTCAAGGCCTAGAAAGAGCAGCTGCTGCTGTCGTTTGTAGTGTGTACGGTATATCATGACAAACACTGGTAAGTTCCGCTGAGCGACGTCAGGCAAGTGGGAGTACATACTATAAATTTGTATTATAGATTTTAAATGACTTAATGTACTGAAAATTTTTGTTTTGTGTTTGGCTCACGACCCACATTTAGTTCGGCAAGGTGTCTCAATACTGTTTTGATGAAGTGGCAGCGGATGTACCGTATACTGGGTGCTGTTGGGGTTCACTTTGTCGAAACTGAATTTAATTATTAAAAATGTTTTCCTTAAAAATGAACATAAAATTGTATTCACTGTTGTATCTGATGTCTGACCTAACATTAAAAAGTTGTGGTATATCAGAACTGTATATGTTGGTGACTGGTTGTACGTAGTAAGTTCTGAGAAGACATGTTAAGATAGGTCATTTGCGAGAATTCGTTGATACGGCATGAATGAAGATCAGCCAGGCAACCTTAAATGATAGCTCAGTGGAACTCATCAGAAGCTTAAATTGACAGTTAAATTACAAGAAGTGTTTTTACGCTCAGAACAGAATGGAAAGTGTAGCAACAGCTCTGACAGTTAATATTACGAAGATTTAGACTGATTATTTTTCATTTCAGTATACAACGCATACTGGACGCTAATGAAATTTTACGACCTGCAGATGCTTGTTCAACCACTTTTATAATGATCTGATGGTTAGAGGAAAATTAGTGAACGATATTAGTGCAATTGTATATTTAGTGCCTGTGAGTCACGCCGACTGAACCGAACAGAATTATTAATGGCACTTCCACGTTGTTAAAGAAATTATACGATAACTGACTTTTAGTAGATTGCTGGTGCCTTGCAAGCCAGTTAATATTTGAGGATATTTGAACACATATTCATAGCTGACGTGCACATTGGTATTTAAACCGTATTGGTGAAGTGAATTTAATGGTATAATTTGAAGTGGCTTATTTAAACGCTTATGCACCCAAGGAAAGGCGCATCGTTAAATATTTTCAATACAAAAGTGCATGAAAGAGAACACTGACATCAGAGATTATCGTGTTGTTGAAACATCGATATACGATGTCTTCTTTTGTTTCACAATATCACAAACTTTTTCCGAGAAGGTAATTCAACATTATGCGTCCAAACTGTCGCAGAGTCTACTCCTGGTTACCGAAAGAATTGTATTTAAATAGAGGAAGATTTGAACCAAGGACCTCTCGTTCCGCAGCTGTTCACGCTAACCACGGGACCACGGAGTTCCTCGCCTTACAGTGCCCTTAATATTGCCTATCTTACGCATGGACGACCCAGTTTGTATATTTTGCTTATTTTTTCATAGTTCCACACAACTTCTTCCTGTTTTCTCGATCGATCTGTGTTCAGTTTTTCAAGGCCTATCCACTGTGCCAACTTATAACTAAATCTGAGGGGGGTGCGATGGGGATGTTCCCTTGTCAGAAACGACGCGACTTGTCCATACAGTACGTGTGCAGTAACGTAGAGCACCAATACCGCAGCGCGCTCCAGTGGCAGTTATCGTCTGCGACTGGCTCCAAAACCACTCTGTTTACGTAACGAACGCACGTAAAATTCCTGTGTTAGCTTTATGAAAACGCACATTTCCTCCCTTCTCCATATGCTTATGATATTTTTCTGTCTGTAGTATACATAAATAAGAACTATAATGTCTATGCACGTGTTACAAGGCAAAACGAAAAGTACCATGCCCAATCAATAAGAAAATCGACTTATAAAACTTCCATTAGAAATAGTGCGATACAAATTTACCATAGCCCCTCACACAATTTCGCTTTTTAGTAAAATCCTAAGGTCGTTGTTACTTGATCACCGTTCCTATTCAGCAGCAGAAACTGTACGTGTGAAATACAAAACTTAAAACAAGTGCAAAATATCTTACTGAGAATAGTCTAAGCCACCTTGTAGATCAAGCCAATCGAACAAACTCACTGCTCAGAAAGGGCGCACTTATATTTACGTACATCAAATATCACAGAATATACTTTTATTAAACTAATAAGGAAGTATCAGGACCTATTATATACCGCGAAGGCTAGTCAAAAAAATAGATGCAATGAGACGCGAACCAGCAACATATCCCCCAGCACCCGACAATTCTACGAGTCTGCTTCCTGCGCTGTACCGACCACGACTGTTACACGACCGTACTTTGCTTCTTACCGTCTCCTGAAAGCTTTAATCGTAGTTATGTCGTCACTGACAATTTTAACAAATTGTACCAAGAACACAGCATTTCTTATGGATCTTCAGTGTGCCGTCGCCTTGAAACACCATACTTTCATAATACGCAAGTTACAATTATACTTTAACCAGCAATAGGACGTTTCCCATCATTTTATTACAACAAATCATACAATTAACAGCGGATTTTCGAAAGGTCCTCAATTTGTTGATGCTTAAAAAACGGCTTATATACGTATGTGCCTGAACTGCAAGCCAATATAGCTTCGCGCGACAAAGTACTGAAGATGTACGGGGTATTCTTCCAACTCATTGGTCAACGTTCAAACGCACGTTGTCATGCTACACTCCTGGAAATGGAAAGAAGAACACATTGACACCGGTGTGTCAGACCCACCATACTTGCTCCGGACACTGCGAGAGGGCTGTACAAGCAATGATCACACGCACGGCACAGCGGACACACCAGGACCCGCGGTGTTGGCCGTCGAATGGCGCTAGCTGCGCAGCATTTGTGCACCGCCGCCGTCAGTGTCAGCCAGTTTGCCGTGGCATACGGAGCTCCATCGCAGTCTTTAACACTGGTAGCATGCCGCGACAGCGTGGACGTGAACCGTATGTGCAGTTGACGGACTTTGAGCGAGGGCGTATAGTGGGCATGCGGGAGGCCGGGTGGACGTATCGCCGAATTGCTCAACACGTGGGGCGTGAGGTCTCCACAGTACATCGATGTTGTCGCCAGTGGTCGGCGGAAGGTGCACGTGCCCGTCGACCTGGGACCGGACCGCAGCGACGCACGGATGGACGCCAAGACCGTAGGATCCTACGCAGTGCCGTAGGGGACCGCACCGCCACTTCCCAGCAAATTAGGGACACTGTTGCTCCTGGGGTATCGGCGAGGACCATTCGCAACCGTCTCCACGAAGCTGGGCTACGGTCCCGCACACCGTTAGGCCGTCTTCCGCTCACGCCCCAACATCGTGCAGCCCGCCTCCAGTGGTGTCCCGACAGGCGTGAATGGAGGGACGAATGGAGACGTGTCGTCTTCAGCGATGAGAGTCGCTTCTGCCTTGGTGCCAATGATGGTCGTATGCGTGTTTGGCGCCGTGCAGGTGAGCGCCACAATCAGGACTGCATACGACCGAGGCACACAGGGCCAACACCCGGCATCATGGTGTGGGGAGCGATCTCCTACACTGGCCGTAAACCACTGGTGATCGTCGAGGGGACACTGAATAGTGCACGGTACATCCAAACCGTCATCGAACCCATCGTTCTACCATTCCTAGACCGGCAAGGGAACTTGCTGTTCCAACAGGACAATGCACGTCCGCATGTATCCCGTGCCACCCAACGTGCTCTAGAAGGTGTAAGTCAACTACCCTGGCCAGCAAGATCTCCGGATCTGTCCCCCATTGAGCATGTTTGGAACTGGATGAAGCGTCGTCTCACGCGGTCTGCACGTCCAGCACGAACGCTGGTCCAACTGAGGCGCCAGGTGGAAATGGCATGGCAAGCCGTTCCACAGGACTACATCCAGCATCTCTACGATCGTGTCCATGGGAGAATAGCAGCCTGCATTGCTGCGAAAGGTGGATATACACTGTACTAGTGCCGCCATTGTGCATGCTCTGTTGCCTGTGTCTATGTGCCTGTGGTTCTGTCAGTGTGATCATGTGATGTATCTGACCCCAGGAATGTGTCAATAAAATTTCCCCTTCCTGGGACAATGAATTCACGGTGTTCTTATTTCAATTTCCAGGAGTGTAGATATTGATCCGCACGTTCGGGAAGACTCCCCAACGTGCATTTTCGCGCTTTGACGTCAGAAACTCTGAGCGCTCTAATACACGGTCAGTGGGACGACGGCTTAAAAACTAAAACGTGGCTGACAGCAACTATACAGTCATTCCAGTGTTGTTCTCTGTGACGCGGGGCTATAACGAAACCTAATAATCTCCTCCAACGCACTCACAGTTGTTCCAGTTGATTACGCTCAACTTCTCGCAGACAATTCTAGTGTATTTACGACTGTATCCCGCTTTCAATTGCCAGCTTACTCGGAACGCCTTTCTACAAATGAAAAGAGTTCTAAGCTGCCCGACCGTCCGTGACTCTGTCTCTTGACAAAGAGTTCTACGGACGACTGCGAGCTAGGACATGCTGCATTAAGCTGTGCAGTCGGCGGCCGTCGCGTAACTTAACGGCGAATCTCGACTAATTCGACAAAGTGAAGCGACGCGACGCAGCGGAGTTTCTTTTGCCTTCTGACAATAATTTGAATACACAAGTTCCCTGCGTTACACCACTTGAAGCAAAATACTCGCCCGTCGCAAGGACCGGAATAAAAGTAATGAAAAGGATCCAATTGGGCCGTCACTCTGTGCCAGTGAATTAAATTAAGCAGAGCCAGGGAAAACGCCGCGCCGGAGGCGGCAGAAATTTACGCCTCGAGACGTCCTGTTCGCTGCCGAGAAGTTGAAGTTTCTAACAAAAATAAATACCGTCAGTTCCGACGGAATTCTTTCAAAATCTGAGCATCCTGGAACAAAACAAAAAATGAAAAAAAGTGGTCTCACTCAAGCTGGAAGTCCCTCATAAAGCAGAAGCAATAAGCATACTATGCAAGCATCAAATAATACAAGAACATTTTTATCTACAATTTTAGGAGGGTGGCCCAGTCATTGAGTATTCTGACTTATTCCAGTAACACTGAAGTATCATGGTGCTGCCATCTGGCGGTAGAATGAAGACGTCACAGCTACCCAAAGTATTGCAGGTAATGTATAGTGTCTACACACAAACGCCATTTTTGAGGCGATTTAAAAACAGTAAATCTTTCTTTCATGGTTTCGTGGAGGTATGTTCCGTTTCTGTAACTAAATGAAAGGCAGTTTTTTGTTGTTGCCATAGACGTTTCGCTTCTTTTATTTATGAGCAGCTTCAGTGGCGATTTACGACGTTGCCAGTCTATGTGTGTGGCTCTGGATATGTGTTTACTCGGTCCTCATACTCCAGACAGCCGATTTACGGCAATTTTTTCAACCAAAATTATCACAACACTTCATTTGCAGTTTTCCACACAATGGAATGTGCAGATTAAGTGTTGTGATACACATGGATGAAAAGACACCGGAAATCCGCCACCTGGAGCATGGCAACCGAATAAACGCACATTCGGGACTACACACACTCACTAGCAACATTGGAAATCGCCACTGAAGATGCTTCATAAATAAACTAAAAGAAACGTGTGTGGCAACAAAACAAACAGCCTTTCATTTAGTTGCAAAAACGGAACATACCTCCATGAATTTTGAAGCAACTACGGAAAAAACGGAAAACGAAAGAATGACGATATCTTTCTTTGTTTCAAGTCTGATTTGCGCATTTTCAGTGTTTAATTACTGTGGGTCAAGTTCAAGAAAAGGCACAAACTGCTTTGGTGCGCACAGTATAAACCCATTGTTATGGTGCAGAGGCAGTTTCTTTCTGTTTACAAGAAAGTAGCACCAAACTCCAAGAGGATAAAATATGGCACAGGCAGTTTCTAGGGACTGGAAGCATTCTGAAGTGGGATGCGAGGGTCGGCGTGTCTCTGAAGAAGAAGTTGAGAATGTTCGCCTAGCGTTCGTGCGAAGTCCACGAAAATCAATTCGTCAGGCTTCACAGGAACTCAGAAACCACGTGCAGCTATTCATAAGGTTCTCAAAAACCGGTTGCATCTGTATAACATAGAAGGTGCAGATACTGTAGGCCATAAAGCGCGATGAGAAGCAACTGCTGTATGGATTTGCACGTGAAATGCCCAACCGAATCGACCGGAATCCTGCTTTCTCGTCGTGTAATGTTTTCTGATGAAGCCACATTCCATGTCTCTGGAACTCTGAATAAACATTACCTTTGCATTTTAGGGTCACAGAATCCATATAGGATCAGGGAAAAGGTGCGATATGGCCCGAAAGTGAAGTTTGGTGTGACCTTCCAATGAAGTATTGTGATACATATGGATGAAAAAACGCCGAAAATCGGCCAACTGGCGCATGGAGACCGAATAAACGCATCTCCAGGGCCACACAGACGGACTAGCAAATCGGAAATCGCTACTTGCTGAGGCGACTGTCACAGCAACGAAGTACCTAGACATGCTGATTCGCTTTTCACCACGTTAGACACTTGCAACCAAACCTTTGGTCAAGATTTTAAACAAGGCTGAAACAGAAACTGTTGAAAATCTTCACGGCAAATGATAACAGCCAAACAGTTGCAGGATAAAGATTTATTAAAATCCTTGACCACGGTTTCGGTATATCTAAATATACCTTCATCAGAAGGAAAATAGACATGAACAGGAAAACACCTTCATTAGATAAAACTTAGCACCATAACTGAGAAAGAAATAACACTTATAGCTTAAGTAACCGAAAATTACCAAAGTATTAGTCACTTGTTAAAATCACATCCTGCAGTGGAGAAACATAAAACAATCGCGTAAAGGCGTCGTCAGTAGTTAAAACATCATCTCCATTTATACAACATAATTATGAAGAGAAGGTCGATGCGAACGCGGCATTAGCATCAGAACTTCGCCTGTGAACTAGCGTGAAGAGGGTGTGGAACCCAACTCGCTTTATTTGTTCATGAGACCCAGAAAATATTAGATACAGGCTCCCAGGTAGATGCCATTTTCCTTGACTTCCGGAAGGCGTTCGATACAGTTCCGCACTGTCGCCTGATAAAGTAAGAGCCTACGGAATATCAGACCAGCTGTGTGGCTGGATTGAAGAGTTTTTAGCAAACAGAACACAGCATGTTGTTCTCAATGGAGAGACATCTACAGACGTTAAAGTAACCTCTGGCGTGCCACAGGGGAGTGTTATGGGACCATTGCTTTTCACAATATATATAAATGACCTAGTAGATAGTGTCGGAAGTTCCATGCGGCTTTTCGCGGATGATGCTGTAGTATACAGAGAAGTTGCAGCATTAGAAAATTGTAGCGAAATGCAGGAAGATCTGCAGCGGATAGGCACTTGGTGCAGGGAGTGGCAACTGACCCTTAACATAGACAAATGTAATGTATTGCGAATACATAGAAAGAAGGATCCTTTATTGTATGATTATATGATAGCGGAACAAACACTGGTAGCAGTTACTTCTGTAAAATATCTGGGAGTATGCGTGCGGAACGATTTGAAGTGGAATGATCATATAAAATTAATTGTTGGTAAGGCGGGTACCAGGTTGAGATTCATTGGGAGAGTCCTTAGAAAATGTAGTCCATCAACAAAGGAGGTGGCTTACAAAACACTCGTTCGACCTATACTTGAGTATTGCTCATCAGTGTGGGATCCGTACCAGATCGGGTTGACGGAGGAGATAGAGAAGATCCAAAGAAGAGCGGCGCGTTTCGTCACAGGGTTATTTGGTAACCGTGATAGCGTTACGGAGATGTTTAACAAACTCAAGTGGCAGACTCTGCAAGAGAGGCGCTCTGCATCGCGGTGTAGCTTGCTCGCCAGGTTTCGAGAGGGTGCGTTTCTGGATGAGGTATCGAATATATTGCTTCCCCCTTCTTATACCTCCCGGGGAGATCACGAATGTAAAATTACAGAGATTAGAGCGCGCACAGAGGCTTTCAGACAGTCGTTCTTCCCGCGAACCATACGCGACTGGAACAGGAAAGGGAGATAATGACAGTGGCACGTAAAGTGCCCTCCGCCACACACCGTTGGGTGGCTTGCGGAGTATAAATGTAGATGTAGATGTAGATGTAGACAGTTTCACCGAGAGAGGGCACTTGTGGAATGCGCGAGACACTCGCTCACATTAAAACGCATGGATACATACTCATGCGCATCAAAATTATTAAAAGTTGTGCTAATTCAAACTTTCTGTCTTAATAAATAAAACATACCACAACCATTTAAAACCACCTACATACAATAGAAAACATAAAACCAATTTACCTGTGCCCTAATGCCAAGCAGGTGATGCTTGCGCTAGGGAACACATCTAACGAAAGGGGGCACTAGTGTTATGCGCGAAAATCTCGCGTAACTTTAAGGGTGAAATACATACTAGCCACAACAACCAAAATGTTATAATAAAACGAAACCATGTGCCGTCGTGAATACAACATAACAGAATCATTTAACCACACATGCACATCGAAAACCGCGAACAGCAAACATCAGAAATACGTAAAATCTCAACAAGGCAGGAAAGGCGCATCTCACGAGTATCAACAGGCAAGAAAACTTAACTTCTAGTCAGCCAGACTATATAAAAAAAGATTAGTCAAGTGTATTACTGCAGGAGAAGTGTACTGTGAATACTACTGAAGATTTGAGCTTAAAATTTGAATAAATTAGTTAAAAAATAAATACTGTATATTTCAGAGGACAACGCGACCTCCATATAAGACGTAGTACAAACTTTAGTCAAAGATATATAATTTTACCGTATGCCGCTTCCTATAAGACTATTGCCAAACTATCAACGGTCTGTAAATTTACTTTAGATCAGTGATGATCTGGATAATAATACGCGCACTGATTCAGCTAATGACCTTAAGTGTTTATGAAAGCGTCGTATTGGCTATTTAGTTTTTATGACATACCCGTTCTGTACAGCTAAACAACTGGTACGGTTGCATACGACGTAAAGCAAAAGCCTCCTTCAGCATTGTTACCGTTTTGCCTGCAGAAACACGTGCCGCAGAGCGAACTCACATGTACAACTACCAAGTGTTATCGTACAGTGTACTGTAAGTGTAATCGGCGTAAAATTTTTAAAAGTGTGTACCTAACGATGGAACCAACGAAAAGAAGGAAATACGAAGCAAGATAAAACAGACTAAAGAATCGAACAATTGTGCTGCAGCAAGAGCTTTGGATGTGACAGAGACGATGGTAAGACACTGGCGGAAGAATGAAGATGCTATTAAAAATGCCAAAGAAAAAGGGTTCTGTGAGGAGAACAGCTTGCTGGCCAGAGTAAAAAAACAGAACAGAATTGTTATGTTGCTACAGTAAATATGATTGGGATTTATACACTGAAGTGGGCACGAGCCAATTAAAAGAAAAAATCTGATAATATGGCAGAAAACAAAAAAATGTGTAGAAAGTACCTAAAGATTTTGACTACAAGTTACGAGTTTTTCTAAGTTTGTTATTCGTATGAGGCAAAAATAGTGTAACTTTCAACTATCTCATATTGGAAATATGGATGAAACACTGACGAACTTAGACATGATGAACAATAGAACTCTGGAAACAAAAGGCGTAAAAACTGTTCAAGACAGAAGTGCAGGCCATGAAAAGACCAGGTTTACAGTAGTATTAACTTGCATGGCAAATGTAAAAAAGTAAAAATCGGTGGTCACTCTCTAAGAGGAAAACCATTCCTAAAATAAAATTCCACCAAGTATTTTTGTACATTTTCACGAAAAAGGACGGATGGACGAGAATGGTGTAAAACTGTGGATGGAAAATGTGTGCCAGAGGTGACGAGGTGCTCTACGAAATCACCCAAGTTTGTTGGTGTGGGACATGTTTGGCAGTCACGTAACTGAGACTACCAAAAATCACATGGCACGAAGCAGTACTAAGATTGCTGTTGTTCCGAGTGGTTTGTCTTCGATGCTACAACCATTTAGAGGTCTCCCTGAATAAACCATCCACAGAACACATGCGTGAACAACGGAACAATTGGATGACGAGTGGGGTAAAGTCGTATACCGAAGGTGGAGCTATCCGGGCTGCATCACTGGATGTTTTGTATGATTTCGTTATCAAATCATGGGAGCAAAAAGTGAAAGTGCAAACAGTAATCAAATCCTTCAAGAAGTGTGGGCTTTTCAATTCTGTGAATGGTACTCGAGACGATGTGTTATGAGGCACTTATGACGAAGCGGAAATCGATTTAAAAGATGCAGAAAGGGACCCTATGACGAGCTTCCCAACAACGAAGGTGAAGTACTTGAGGAGGTGCTTTCCTTAGATGATGACTGAGGATCTTGCAGCGTTTTAACTGCATTAGTGAGTGATTTGTTGTATTTTATAATGGTTTTAATTTACATAAATTTCAATCTATGTTTCTTAACTGTCATATAAGGCGACTTAAATTTTGGGTGCCCTTTTTATATGTTTCAACTATCGTCT
The DNA here is from genome assembly GCF_023864275.1 of Schistocerca cancellata. Taxonomy (NCBI): domain Eukaryota; kingdom Metazoa; phylum Arthropoda; class Insecta; order Orthoptera; family Acrididae; genus Schistocerca; species Schistocerca cancellata. The sequence goes on from NC_064634.1 coordinate 65,873,660, forward strand.
TATCTGCCGAAATGTAGAGCAAGTTCGGTTTCTCCCAGGTACCTCTAAAACTCTTGCAGTGATAAACAAGCTGTCACTTGTCAGTAAAACGTCTTTGTCCTTGACAGGTTTCATTCTTTTTCTTCCCTGGCCGTGTAAATTAGACTTCTATTAGAGGACTAAGAGACGGAAGTATGAAGAGTGTCCCAAAATACAGCCCTCTCCCGTATAATTAAAAATGCAGCAATCACTGTGCCTCTGCGTACGAAAATACGTTGTACTGTTGACAGAGCGCGGTAATGCTGAGGGTGTGTTTCGTGAGCAGGATAAACAAGTGGACGCAAAGTGGAGGGCGGCAAGGCCCGCGGGCTGCTGGCAATGAGAGACGCATTAGCAGTGAAGCAGACGCCGTGCGTCGCGACGGCGTATTTCGAGTCGCAACTGCCACCCTGCCATCTGAGGCTGGAAGCAGCGGCTGCGGCGGAACAAAGAGCGGAGAAATGTCTCATTAAAAGAAAGCAGCAGCCGCAAATTATCTGGGGAGGCGGGGCCAGGGAGGGCAACCAGAGGCAAGCAGAGGAAAACAAAGCAAGGCCCAGCACAGACGCCTACAAAAGTCTCAACACGCTGATTCACACGCTCCTCCGCCTTCAGCACAGGCATACTTGTGACTGCCACAGTTTAAGTTCTTACGAAAAGTAATTAAGAAAGAAACAGTTTCTCGTACAAATCGTTTTATTGCTTTTCAGATCGTTCGCTTTAAAATTTCCAAAGTTTTCCACTCCTTCGAATGAATTCTGGAACATTCTTTCTACTTCGATGCTGGTACCCTCAAAAACATTTTCGGATGAAAAATGATGCTGTATTTGAGGATGTTCTTCCTGATTTTATCCGTGAGTTGTGACATACTAATTGTTGTGTACCATAAGATATTAACTTCAATTCTACAAACCAGTAGTTGCGAAAGTCCAGACTGTTATAACAAATTAAATTTTGAAGGTAATTAAGAAGCATGCTGAAAAATATCTATATCCTTGAACTCTACGTATCAGAGACGACGGAATGATTACGTTGTTCTTTTCCATAAAAGAACGAGAGATTCGCAAAGAGTCTTTTTTGAAAACCCAATTATTCTACTGTCACTATAAACATAATATACATATTTTTGTACCTCTAAGCTACCTGTAAATAATAACGATAATACTGGGTTGAAAAGAGTTATCTTATTGAACATGTACCTTAACCATGCCTAATTATCTGTAAAATTTTATTTTATAGTTCAACAGCTTACTTCCACTGTGAAGCTAAACGTTGGTAGTGCATCAATTACGAGCCTCAGCGAGATGTCACATGCATATTTTACACGCTTTATGTTAGCATGTGCAGTTTAAATTATCTTATGTACGAAGTCCGACCATTCTTGCTGATCACTGCGTCATATTTTGTCGCACTGTTCTGCATATTATCCGCAGTGGTTAGCACACTGGACTCGCATTCGGGAGGACGACGGTTCAATCCCGTCTCCGGCCATCCTGATTTAGGTTTTCCGTGATTTCCCTAAATCGCTTCAGGCAAATGCCGGGATGGTTCCTTTGAAAGGGCACGGCCGATTTCCTTCCCCATCTTTCCCTCACCCGAGCTTGTGCTCCGTCTCTAATGACCTCGTTGTCGACGGGACGTTAAACACTAATCTCCTCCTCCTCCTCCTCCTCCTCCTCCTCCTCTGCATATTTCACGGCCCACTATCACCCAAATCATCACCCTCCTACAGCGATATCTCCGCTTGGTTTCATCATAATAGGAAATTTAACAGGTAACAAAGGTCAGGGTAAGGTTCTGGGTGGAGTTTTGTTTCAATTCAATCCCAACTGAAAACTAATCATGATTATTTTTACTCCCGCTGCAGCCTTTGTCATTATTCCACCTCCGAACAATTAGCATTCTGAGGTAAAATACAATCTAGCATTCAGTCTTTATTCTGATATCCTTGTGGGACAAATCACACAGTGTAAAAAAAAAAAAAAGCCATAATTGTCTTGAAAGTGCTTTGCGAATGAGCCACTTTTGTTGACCTCAGTCCGTCTTAAAACACGCGAACAGGTTATTGCTGCTCCTGGCTCTTCAGAATATATTCAAGTTTCGTCTTCTGTTACTGTGTTATACACGATTTTACGAAATGGTTTTTGCCGCGCGGGATTAGCCGAGCTGTCTCAGGCGCTGCAGTCATGGACTGTGCGGCTGGTCGCGGCAGAGGTTCGAGTCCTCCCTCGGGCGTGTGTGTGTGTGTGTGTGTGTGTGTGTGTGTGTGTGTGTGTGTGTGTGTGTGTGTCCTTAGGATAACTTAGTGTAGTGTGTAAGCTTAGGGACTGATGACTTAGCAGTTAAGTCCCATAAGATTTCACACACATTTGAACATTCTGAACGAAATGCTTTGATTATTTCCCCTAAACCCAAGACTGAATGAAATGAATGTGTACAGTTCAAATGGCTCTAAGCACTATGGGACTTAACATCTGAGGTCATCAGTCCCTTAGAACGTAGAACTACTTAAACCTAACTAACCTAAGGACATCGCTCACATCCATGCCCGAGGCAGCATTCGAACCTGCGACCGTAGCGGTCGCGCGGTTCCAGACTGAAGCGTCTAGAACCGCTCGACCAATGAGTACAGTCAGCGTGACTAATTATACGAAACAGATAATCAAATAGCATTGTAGAATGTGGTGCAAAACGTAACCACATATTACGGACAACGTTTACGCTGAGGTGACAAGTCATGGGGTAGCGATACGAAGGTACTAACGCGTACTGAAGTTATAAAAGGGCAGTGCATTGGCGCACCTGTTGTATGTATTCAGGTGGCTCATGTAAAAAAGTTCCTAACGTGATTATGTCCGCACGACGGGAATTAACAGACTTTGAACGCGGAATGGTAGTTAAAACTAGAGGCATGGGGGCATTCCATTTCGGAAATCGTTAGCGAATGCAATATTCCGAGAACCACAGTGCCGAGACTGGGCCGAGAGTACAATATTTCAGGAATCGCCTCTTACCACGGACAACGCAGTGGCCGGCCACCTTCACTTGACGACCGAGAGCAGCAGCGTTTGCTGCGGCGGAATTTGGTGTTAAGGGGCTCCGGAAAGGCTCAAAAATCATGAAAAGTTCAATCTTTACTTTTTTGCGTTTTCTGAATCTGCAGACTATTACCTATTAATAGATACACTCCTGGAAATGGAAAAAATAACACATTGACACCGGTGTGTCAGACCCACCATACTTGCTCCGGACACTGCGAGAGGGCTGTACAAGCAATGATCACACGCACGGCACAGCGGACACACCAGGAACCGCGGTGTTGGCCGTCGAATGGCGCTAGCTGCGCAGCATTTGTGCACCGCCGCCGTCAGTGTCAGCCACTTTGCCGTGGCATACGGAGCTCCATCGCAGTCTTTAACACTGGTAGCATGCCGCGACAGCGTGGACGTGAACCGTATGTGCAGTTGACGGACTTTGAGCGAGGGCGTATAGTGGGCATGCGGGAGGCCGGGTGGACGTACCGCCGAATTGCTCAACACGTGGGGCGTGAGGTCTCCACAATACATCGATGTTGTCGCCAGTGGTCGGCGGAAGGTGCACGTGCCCGTCGACCTGGGACCGGACCGCAGCGACGCACGGATGCACGCCAAGACCGTAGGATCCTACGCAGTGCCGTAGGAGACCGCACCGCCACTTCCCAGCAAATTAGGGACACTGTTGCTCCTGGGGTATCGGCGAGGACCATTCGCAACCGTCTCCATGAAGCTGGGCTACGGTCCCGCACACCGTTAGGCCGTCTTCCGCTCACGCCCCAACATCGTGCAGCCCGCCTCCAGTGGTGTCGCGACAGGCGTGAATGGAGGGACGAATGGAGACGTGTCGTCTTCAGCGATGAGAGTCGCTTCTGCCTTGGTGCCAATGATGGTCGTATGCGTGTTTGGCGCCGTGCAGGTGAGCGCCACAATCAGGACTGCATACGACCGAGGCACACAGGGCCAACACCCGGCATCATGGTGTGGGGAGCGATCTCCTACACTGGCCGTACACCACTGGTGATCGTCGAGGGGACACTGAATAGTGCACGGTACATCCAAACCGTCATCGAACCCATCGTTCTACCATTCCTAGACCGGCAAGGGAACTTGCTGTTCCAACAGGACAATGCACGTCCGCATGTATCCCGTGCCACCCAACGTGCTCTAGAAGGTGTAAGTCAACTACCCTGGCCAGCAAGATCTCCGGATCTGTCCCCCATTGAGCATGTTTCGGACTGGATGAAGCGTCGTCTCACGCGGTCTGCACGTCCCGCACGAACACTGGTCCAACTGAGGCGCCAGGTGGAAATGGCATGGCAAGCCGTTCCACAGGACTACATCCAGCATCTCTACGATCGTCTCCATGGGAGAATAGCAGCCTGCATTGCTGCGAAAGGTGGATATACACTGTACTAGTGCCGACATTGTGCATGCTCTGTTGCCTGTGTCTATGTGCCTGTGGTTCTGTCAGTGTGATCATGTGATGTATCTGACCCCAGGAATGTGTCAATAAAGTTTCCCCTTCCTGGGACAATGAATTCACTGTGTTCTAATTCAATTTCCAGGAGTGTATATAATTTATTCAATTCCGAAGACTACAACTATTTTTAAATTTTTTTTGAAATGTGTTCTACATGGGCGTGACGCACTGTGGCGCTGTTAAACTGCTGTCAAATGGTGTTATTATTAACGTCCGTGTTCATCAGGTACATTTTAGTGATGTGAGATAAAGTATGTGTTGTGGCTAACCTGTGATGGTTCAATATATATCGCTGGTGTGATTGTCGATTGTTTCATGTTTATTTACTCTGTCGTTGTCTCGAAAATATTCGTAATTAATTCTGTTTCTTGAGTCTGTGTTTTGTTGAAGTATAATAATGAGTAAAAGTAAAGTTATTAGAAATCCTCTGAAGGCTTTTAAGAAAAGGAGAAATGTTGGAAAGCCAAAGATATGTGTTATTACTGTAAATAATAACATTCTAACATGGTACGAGCGATGCTTGCTTTAGACAAGGAACGCCTTCGGGCTGCAGACAGGGCTGTAAAGAGTCTAGAAAAACAAGCAAGAGTAAACAGGAGGAGGAACAAGAGGAAGCTGGAGGAGGAGTTTGCAGAGGATGAAGATAATCCATCCTATGGACCTGGAATGCACTAAAAAGTTAATCCAATCTTTGTCGCTCGATTCCCAAAACTTTTATTTTCTCATACTAATTACATGTTTTTTAAGGATCTTCCAAACATATTTGTTTCAAACTTTCAGTAAATGTTACACAGTACCTTCTGCATAATGTAACACAGCCTTTTTCCAAAAAACTGTATATTTTTGAATATATAAATAAAAAATTGCAAAAAATGTTGTGAATTTTCATTACAATTGAAAAAAAAATCATCTTTAATAACTGAACTAAAATTTTGTAAAATCCCTGTGTCAAGTTGTAGCCCATATTCCAATAAATAATCTGTAAAAAGTTCAACTTCCTACCTCAAATACTTTGTGAGGAAAGATGTAATTTATAAGCGTTATTTTAACATTGCAAGTATAGAGCGTTCCGGAGCCCCTTAATGGGCTGTGGTACCAACCGGCCAACAGCACGATATCGCCTGGAGCACCTCTCCTGGGTTCGTGACCACATCGGTTGGACCCAAGGCGACTGAAGAACCGTGGCCTTGTCAGATGAGTGTCTGTTTCAGTTGGTAAGAGATATTGGTAGGGTTCGAGTGTGACGCAGAGCCAGCAGCGAAGCCACGAGGCATTGTGAAAGCCGGCGGTGGTTCCAAAATGGCGTGGACTTAGTTTACATGGAATGCACTGCGTTCTGTCCAACTGGATGGCTATAGAGACAGGATGGCTCAAATACTCCTTTAAGTAGTTGAGTCCGTGTCACGTCTTGTTGCTGCACTACGCCGGGCAAAAGCAGTCCGAGACGATGTTAGGAGGTCTCCCACGAGTTTTGTCACCTCAGTGTATACTGTATGTTTTCGACGTTCAACTGTCGTTGTAAGACGTGTATATTTCTATTGTCTATTGTCAAACCGCAATTTATAGAACATGTTTATATTTTTTTAATAGGATTAAGTAGGAATAATTAATATTTGTCGTGTTGGAAATAATTGTGGTAGCAGGGAATGTCTGCACCAAAGTATTGTGGGCAAGAGAGACCGCAAATTCATATGATTTTAAAAAGGGCGGGAGAGACCGCGTATGGATACATTTTAAGAAAAGAGCGGGAAAGACCGCGCATTAATACACTTTGTAATGTTAACAGGGATTGCCTGCACCAGAAAGCATTGTTGGCAGGAGAGACTGCACTTTAGCGTTCGTAGGAAGTCAGTAGTATGCGAGAAGTGAAGCGAGTTGGTAGCAGGTCTGAAACGAGAGGTTGAGAGCAGCAGTGTGCCTGCCAGCCACCAGCTATGATTTACAAGAGATTATAAACGGATGTACACAGACATCAGCTAACTATTATCATAAGAGGAACTAATATTATTGAATTATTTTCTTTCCGAAACTCAAGACTACTGAAGGTATGTTTGCGCAATGCTAGTTGTAAGATTACTGTAAAAAGTAAGTGCCATTTGAACGTTTGTAAAATCATTTCATTACGAGCAGTAAATATTTGAAGAAACGTTTTCAGAATATGACTTTTGGCAGCAATGTTCCATTACTGATTATAATCCATCCCAAAAACCATCAATGTAAAACTCTGCAAAAATTTTATTGTTGTCAAGAAAAAGTGGAACTATGAATTACGTAACGTCAATCAAATTAATTAAAGAATAACGTCAGCTTTAGTAATAAATGCAGCCAGTTATTATGACAGCCCACCAGCAATTAATAGAGTATAGTAAACCAGAGTAAGTATATTCATGTCGCAGTTCGATGTAGCAGTCAGATGGCGATCCAGTAACAGCAAAAAAGGTAAGGAACAGTTTTGGGTTATTGTAGATAACGACTGAGGGCCACGACGACGACACATTCTATGTTTCGTCGAAGTAATTAGAAAATCACTTTTAATAAGCAGTAATTAAATTTGTATTCGAAGATTGAGAAAGAGAATAAATTTCAAAGGGAAGATTTTATTTGTTATTATTAAACAAGTGTTAGAAATCCTAAGGGAAGCTTTCATAGGTTATTGTAGAAGGGAAGGTTGCGTTAAAAAAAATAAAAAAAATAGAGGAGACGGGAAGGTTTCATCGTTTTTGATTCACTATATTCTTTCCTCAGTTTTTTCCATAATTACATTCTGTCAGACCTACATAAATTTGGATAACACCAGCAGAAGGAGCAGCTCATTTCCTGTGTCACTGACATGCCACTTGTATAGGTGCAATAACTGTTCACGGCATAATTATTTACGTGAAAACTTAAATCATTTTAAGATTGTGAGCAAGCTATACATCCAAAAATTTATTATGAGATATCATTTTCATCAGCAGCTCAGCGCCCATCCTTCAATATCTCTAGATATAAGACAGTGAATAAAGATAAAAAGTTGTTATTCGGACTGGTGAACGAAGTTACAAGTTGCACGTTGCAACTGAGGAAAAACCGGGGTATCGGCCGTAAAAGGAGACATCTTGGCCTGGATTCAGACTCGCCACGTTTCAAGATGCGAGATCTGTGTCACTCTGGGTGGTGATTTAGGCGCTTGACTATCGGACCCAGAAATTTTCGCGTCTCTGGACACTTGCACTTCCAGTTATTTTCCTGTGAGTCGCGACTTGGAGTCTTTTTTAGCTACGAATAGTTACAAGCAGTACCTGCGACTATGTAAATTTTTGTTGATTTTCAAGCCATTATATGGGAAGGTTAGAGTCACATTAAGGTCAAAATAACGGCACCAATTAGGTCTTCACCGGTCCACGATTGAAGGTACGGAGTTCACTGATAAGTAGTGAAAATTTTTGGTAAGTACAGTAACCTCGTTTTTGGGTGACACATTTTATACGCTATACCCATCTATAGAACGTAAGAAAATTAACTTCCTGATTACAGAAATCAATGAGAGTTACCCAAATTTTATTCAGAGGGGCAGACAGCGACCAGTGCAATCACGACTCTATGAGGTAGAAAAGAGTCAAAGAGATTATCTGATGTTCGCGTTGAGAACAATTATTACTGTACCTCCACAGAGTAACAAATGGTTCAAATGGCTTTAAGCACTATGGGAATTAACATCTGAGGTCATCAGTCCGCTAGACTTAAACCTAACTAACCTAAGCACATCACACACATCCGTGCCCGAGGCAGGATTCGAACCTGCGACTGTAGCAGCAGCGCGGTTCCGGACAGAAGCGCCTAGAGCCACAGAGTAACACGAACCTGTTTTAGAGCTTCAGCAACGGCACGCAATCCATCGGGAAAAGGTTTTTTCCACAGCTAAATGTTCAAGCAAAATCATACGTACTGCTTTCTTCGATATTCCGAAGAATGCCTTTATCTCAATGTAAGTCACATGGTGATCCTATAGAATACAGATACCAATGGAGTGCGCCTAGTTTAAAGTGTACGTCGCCAACATCAAAATGGGTTTGTTCCACGACTTCAACATAGAGCTGTTTGTTTACATTTTACTCTAAACCCAAAACTTCAGTATTACGTGTACTTGTCCTGTTTTCACACATTTATAATACACTTCTCTGAGGTGCCTTATATGTTGAAAAATATTGAGACAGTAAGTCACTGTGTAGCCATACATTCTGCGTGACCAAAAAACGTGGTCGGATGTCAATGTAACTTCGTATACAGGGTGAAAAGTATTTAAACCGACAAACTCTGGGAGGTTGTAGGGGACATCTAAATAAATATTTTTCCCTAATGTCATTTTTTCGGATGAGGAGTAGTTAAACCGGTAGAGGAAGATTCTCTGGCGGCAAATTAATTAAACCAACAAACACTTTTCCATTTTTTTATGGCCAAGAGACAACACATTAACACAACCCAATTTCAGTTACAGTAGATTTTCAAATATGCCTCCACTGACACGTAAACAAAGGTTACATCGTCGGATCATGTTCTGCCTGACACGGGCAAAATCCCCAGCAGTATCCTGAATTGTTCCTGCTGCTGCTACTATCCGGGCAACCAGATCCTCTTCTGATGCAACAGGAGTTGCGTAAACAAGGTTGCGCATCTCTCCCTGCACAAAGAAGTCCATAGGGGACATACGTGGGGATCGAGCAGGCCATGGTACAGGACCACTTCTGCCAATCCCCGTTTCTGGGAACCGTCGGTCCAGGAATCGACGCACACGGCGACTGAAAAGTGCCGGCGCCCCGTCATGTTGGAACCACATGCGTTGTCTTGTAGGGAGCGGGTAGTTGGTAAACCCGCTGTGCAGCTCGTCCGTTGTGGTGCGCTACGTAGCACGCACCAACCATACCAATGTACTCACTCCAGGCGTATCTCTCCATTAGTAAACAAAGAAAATGCACTACTACGCTGGTGGACAGCAGTTGCCTACAACTGAAGAGCGTAATACGGCCACCACCGGTTTCAATAATCCTCATAGGAAAAAATGACATTAGGGAAAAATATTTGTTTAGATGTCCCCTACAACCTCCCAGAGTTTGTCGGTTTAAATATTTTTCACCCTGTATGTACATACATTGATGGAAAACAAATAGCAACACCAAAAATCAATTAATGTAGAGAAATGAAATTTCGGAAATACCTTTGTCTAGGTAACATATTTAAGCGATTATCATTGCAAGACCACACGTTAACGTAAAAGCGAGATAAGCCATTGCAAATGCGAAATTCTGGTACATTAAAAAGCGGTTAACCACAAGAATGTTGAATGAAAGCATGCAAACGTGGATTCATTGTCTTGTACAGGCGCTGGATGTCAGTTCGTGGTACGGCGTTCCATACCTGTCGCACTTGGGCGGTCAATTCTGGGGCGGTTGGGACCGGTTGCGTATGATGCTGGAGTTGTCGTACGATGATGTCCAGTATGTACTCCACTGGAGAGAGATCCGGTGATCGAGCAGGCCAAGGCAACATGTCGATGATCAGCGTAGCATGTTGAATGCTGTTCATGAATGGCAGCACAACAGATCGAATCAGTAGAAAAAAATGGTCAAATGTGTGTGAAATCTTATGCGAGCCGGCTACAGTCGCAGGTTCGAATCCTGCCTCGGGCATGGATGTGTGTGATGTCCTTAGGTTAGTTAGGTTTAAGTAGTTCTAAGTTCTAGGGGACTGATGACCATAGATGTTAAGTCCCATAGTGCTCAGAGCCATTTGAACCAATCTTATGGGACTTAACTGCTAAGGTCATCAGTCCCTAAGCTTACACACTACTTAACCTAAATCATCCTAAGGACAAACACACACAATCATGCCCGAGGGAGGACTCGAACCTCCGCTGGGACCAGCCGCACAGCCCATGACTGCAGCGCCCGAGACCGCTCGGCTAATCCCGCGCGGCGAATCAGTAGACTTACGAACATATTTCCAGGCAGGGTGCGTGGGACAGATACGCGACTGGTCCTGCTGTCATACGAAATCGCCCTCCAGGTGTAGGTCCAATGTGTGTAGCACTCAAATGAGATGGTTACAGGCCCGAACTGGCCTCCTCCTAACCAACAAATGGCCACGACTGACACCGAGGCAGAACTAGCTCTCTAGACGTAACAACCTCCACCCTGCCCTCCAATGAGCTCTCGCTACAGCTAAAGTCGTAAACGGCGGTAGTTAGGGGTCTGTGGAACGGACGTTGCAGGGCGTCTGGCTCGGAGCTATGTTTGAAGTAACCGATTTGTAACAGTTTGTTGTGTCACGGTGGTGACAACTATTGCTCAAATTGCTGCTGCAGATGACGTACACTGTCACAGAGCCATAGGCTGAACACGGTGGCGGTGCCACGTTGCCGTCCAGGGCCCGGTCTTCTTTCGACCATACATTTTCGTGCCAGCAGTCACCTACAGTGGCAACATTCCTGCCACGTCTTTCTTCAGTATCGAAGAAGGTACTTCCAGCTTATCATAGCCCTACTACATAGCCTCTTTCAAACTCTGTGTGAGGTGCCTTTGTCGCCTTAGAGGCATTCTTGTGTAACGTCATCGCAAAGGCAACTAACGTTCACGACCGTTACAGGTTTATTTAAAGCAAAACCTGACTTGCATCCTGATAGTGCCGCTACTAGCGCCACTCTGAGGCGTAGCGCCGTATAACGATCCTGCCTTGGCGGCGGTTAAGTGGGAGATGTGCCTCAGAGCTGGAGAGTGACAGATGGTGACGCGAGACTGGACGCGCACGTAGTTTATGTATCAGCCGATAGAGGACATACTAGACAGGGGAGACTGTGATTTAGTTTCGATTGGGCCCACTAGAGTGCACTAAAGAAATAGAATGTTTTTCATAAACTGTTCTAGTATTTTCATAAAGTGTTATCATGTCTTTTTGTGTAGGTAAAATGTTATAAATGTGTTTTAGCACTATGAATGGTGCGTGAGTGTGGTTTAAAGTTAATATGGAGATAATTGTTTAAAGAGTTATGTAGCAGGATATAGTGTGGGAACATTTCGAGGAAGTCTGGATATGGACAAAGGGCATTTTTGTAGAATAGATTTGTAAAGTAAGTTTATGGTAAAGGGAAAGTTAATTCAGGTATAAATAACTATAGTAAATAACTTTATGCATAAGCAAAATTTCAGCATATTAGATAATTACGTCGGTAAAAAGTGCAGTCGTGAGGTTTTTCTATTTTGCGATTGGTTATTGATGAAAAGCGCGGATTGACGCGGGAGAGTGTTGTTTTGATATTGGCTGTTGAGTAAACTGACCAATGGTAAAGCAGTATTCTTCGCGCGCCTTTCTCTGCTGGTAGAGAAGACTTCGAGTATTCTAGAGGAGAGTCCTTGAAACAGATCGGACGTGTGTAGCAGTAGTTCCGATGGAAACGATAAGTTGCCGGATCTAGCAGTGTTTCATACATCAAAAGTGTTGGAAAGTGACGGCCTAATTATTCCGATGTGTGTGTAGAAATTCCGGAATTTTTAGGTGAATTTTGTGACGAGAAAAGACATATATTCCTCGTGGCGTATTGAGCAGGCCGGTGGCTATAAACTGTGACTGCATTTGGTACCGAGAGACTTAATATTTGGCGAGCATTCTCAATCAAAAACAATCAGTATTTTTGTAGCTATTACTTTTTCGGGAAACCCAACACCACAAACTTGCTAACGTGAGTGAAAGGGATTGTGAGTGACTGTGTTAAGACTAGCACGGGCTTTGCAGTGATACTTGTTCACCTAAGTTTCAGAATATATTAATTGATGGTTCAAATGGCTCTGAGCACTATGGGACTTAACATCTGAGGTCATCAGTCCCCTAGAACTTAGAACTACTTAAACCTAACTAACCTAAGGACATCACACAACACCCAGTCATCACGAGGCAGAGAAAATCCCTGACCCCCGCCGGGAATCGAACCCGTGAACCCGGGCGTGGGAAGCGAGAACGCTACCGCACGACCACGAGCTGCGGACCGTTATCAGGGCCTGGCAGTTTTAAAGGGGGGGGGGGGGGCTCTCACTGTAGGTCCCCATTCGGTCCGCCGCTCGAATCGTGCTGCATCCAGATTTGTGGGGTTTTCGGATCGGCCAGTGGTCCGATGTTGGAATGGGCGGAAATATGAGGGCAGACACTCTCGTCATCGAGGTTCTAAACCACCACGTCTGACACCACAAGGTAGGATCGTCGTGAAGTGCACCAAGCACATCCCAACACCGTCGCATCTGCACCTGGCGTCCTGTGTTGTACTGCACCACTGGTCGAAGCCTAGCTGCGGAACGACTGTCCCGTGCGTAGGCTACTGAAATGGACCACTGAAACCTGGATTACAGTTACTGTGAGTTGCAGAATCAAACACACAACTTTATTTTAATAGCCGGCCGATGTGACCGAGCGGTTCTAGGCGCTTCAGTCCGGAACCGCGCGACTGCTACGGTCGCAGGTTCGAAACCTGCCTCGGGCATGGATGTGTGTGATGTCCTTAGGTTAGTTAGGTTTAAGTAGTTCTAAGTTCTAGGGGACTGGTGACCTCAGATGTTGATTCCCATAGTGCTCAGAGCCATTTTTTTATTTTAGTAAGAACCACTTGTTTTCAATTGCTTGATTTTTTAAATTTTTTACCTTGTATTTTAATTGCTTTTAAGCCAAGCCTTCAGCCGTTCTTGTTTTTCGTGTGGTTTCGGGCCTTCAGCCCATAAAGCATCGCAAGTTTTCTTTAACTAGGCCTTCAGCCATATTGTCTAATTGCGATCTATTAAAGCAATGCATAAATAAGTGGTGCTTAGAAAAATAGTGTGTTTTATTGTGCAACTCGCAGTAACTGTTTACGGCCCCATCCACAATAGTAACCTTATCCTGTGCACTCTCTGAGTACCTAACAACCAGGTTTCAAATGGTAGCAGAGCGTGGTTACGATACACGGCCCTCTGGGTTATGGGACCAGTTTTTTTTTCCTTGTAAGGAGAGGTGAGACAGGTAGCCAAGAGTTGAAGTTAAATAATCGGATGGCAACCCAAACTAGGGACGTCCCAAGGACCGACCAACAATTTAACCAATTCTCTTCCATCCGACCAATGGCCCAACGATGGAAAATATTGGCCGAGGACGAGGATATCAACAGCACTACGTCTTCAGAAATTGCCAAGGGAACAATAACCACTCTAAGCAAAATATAACCAAACAACTTAAAAGGCTGTCGAACTACACAACGTTCCAGACAGCATCAACACGACGAGGAAAGATACACTGCCGGAAAACTACGCTAACGACCAGGGCAGGTAACTGGGGCATTAACGGCCACAGGGCAGAGAATACCGCTGGTGCAGTTCACTGGCAAGTAACAGTCAATTTAATAATTAATCACAACACAGGAAGATGGCTGCAAGATTCCGCCGACTTCAGCACACCATATGTTGCTGCTAGCCTGGACCTGACGGGATACCAATTCGATTCTACACAGAGTACGCGAAAGAACTTGCCCCCCTTCTAACAGCCGTGTACAGCAAGTCTCTAGAGGAACGGAAGGTTCCAAACGATTGGAAAAGAGCACAGGTAGTCCCAGTCTTCAAGAAGGGTCGTCGAGCAGATGCGCAAAACTATAGACCTATATCTCTGACGTCTATCTGTTGTAGAATTTTAGAACATGTTTTTTGCTGGAGTATCATGTCGTTTTTGGAAACCCAGAATCTACTATGTAGGAATCAACATGGATTCCGGAAACAGCGATCGTGTGAGACCCAACTCGCTTTATTTGTTCATGAGACCCAGAAAATATTAGATACAGGCTCCCAGGTAGATGCTATTTTTCTTGACTTCCGGAAGGCGTTCGATACAGTTCGGCACTGTCGCCTGATAAACAAAGTAAGAGCCTACGGAATATCAGACCAGCTGTGTGGCCGGATTGAAGAGTTTTTAGCAAACAGAACACAGCATATTGTTCTCAATGGAGAGACGTCTACAGACGTTAAAGTAACCTCTGGCGTGCCACAGGGGAGTGTTATGGGACCATTGCTTTTCACAAAATATATAAATGACCTAGTAGATAGTGTCGGAAGTTCCATGCGGCTTTTCGCGGATGATGCTGTAATATACAGAGAAGTTGCAGCATTAGAAAATTGCAGCGAAATGCAGGAAGATCTGCAGCGGATAGGCACTTGGTGCAGGGAGTGGCAACTGACCCTTAACATAGACAAATGTAATGTATTGCGAATACATAGAAAGAAGGATCCTTTATTGTATGATTATATGATAGCGGAACAAACAATGGTAGCAGTTACTTCTGTAAAATATCTGGGAGTATGCGTGCGGAACGATTTGAAGTGGAATGATCATATAAAATTAATTGTTGGTAAGGCGGGTACCAGGTTGAGGTGGCTTACAAAACACTCGTTCGACCTATACTTGAGAATTGCTCATCAGTGTGGGATCCGTACCAGATCGGGTTGACGGAGGAGATAGAGAAGATCCAAAGAAGAGCGGCGCGTTTCGTCACAGGGTTATTTGGTAACCGTGATAGCGTTACGGAGATGTTTAGCAAACTCAAGTGGCAGACTCTGCAAGAGAGGCGCTCTGCATCGCGGTGTAGCTTGCTGTCCAGGTTTCGAGAGGGTGCGTTTCTGGATGAGGTATCGAATATATTGCTTCCACCTACTTATACCTCCCGAGGAGATCACGAATGTAAAATTAGAGAGATTAGAGCGCGCACGGAGGCTTTCAGACAGTCGTTCTTCCCGCGAACCATACGCGACTGGAACAGGAAAGGGAGGTAATGACAGTGGCACGTAAAGTGCCCTCCGCCGCACACCGTTGGGTGGCTTGCGGAGTATAAATGTAAATAAATGTAAATGTAAACAGCCCAGGAAGCACCAACCTGCAAATAAACGAAGAGATTTCACAATAGTTGAGGTTTCGTAACAGGTTCGCTGATCGCTCAACTTCAGCATCCAGGCTCGGTGGGCAACGAACTTTGACGCTCTCGCAGCTACCGCCTCATGACCCGACAGCGCGTGCACGTCGCCAGTGGTCCCGGCCTCGCCCCGCGCCGTGGAGACTTCCTCGCTGCTCCGTCCCAACCTTCGACCATAAATATAATAGACTGGCCCTGACGTCATTTCCGTGGCTCCAACATCTCTGGGCTGAAGTCACGTGAATGTTGGCAAAACATGGTTGTTCCGTGTTGCGCTTATGGCTGTACTCAGCGTTTTGTCGGGGGATATGGCATTATATTTCACGTGTAAGTGTTTCTATGATAGTGCAGATGCATTTATTGAAATCCGCTGAAGTGACTTTTATATGTTTTTTGCACTTGAAATAAGAGTATCACGTAAATTAAAGTGTTGAAAGTGATGCCTGTACAGTCAGACTCATATTACAATTTTGGAAAGTATCTGTGATAAGTCGGTTACAGAAGTAAGTGTAAGTGTTTCTCGTTCCTACTGATAGGTTCTCTAAGGATGAAAACCGAAGGCAGCTTTGGATACAGGCCCTGAAACGGAAAAACTTTAAGCCATCTGCACATACGCGCCTTTGCTTGAAGCACTTCGCGGAGAAGTGTTTTGATAGGTTAGTTATTATTTACAATTTATATCTATAATTTGTATTTACAGTGTCTGTCATTTTTAAAACTAGGCTCCAAAATTATTTTCTGAAACTTCAAAGTCTCACCTTTCATCTAAAATATCACTTTTTTTAAACTGATAGTTTAAACTTTTGTAAAAATAGTGGGAACTGAACCTTTGACGTGCACCTAAAATTGATACTCTAAAATGGACCTGCTCCTAAAGTCAACAATTTTGACACCTATAGTTGACACAATTCCCATATCCCATTTTCTTTTATAAATAACTAGAGCTCAAAACATGGCGAATCGAATGTTTAAAGCTTTGACACGAGCCCACTCTTACTGTTTAAAAGAATTTTAACGACATTTTACTTTAATTGATAGTTTATAGTAATTTCGTCCCGCTGCCCACCAGACTGACGATCAATGTATTTGTTACATTTTATAAGTGGTACTGTGAACAAATGCAGGTCAAATGTAGTTCTGGCATAATTTTTCACAAATAAATAAGTAACTTTTGTTGGAAGCGTTTGGCGGTCAATTGAGAAATGTGGGGAAAACCCGATACAAACATAGGATGGCACACCACTGATTTGAAATCCCGCCACGTTTTGCCAACAGTCACGTGGTTTATGTTGGAGCCACACTAGCCCCTTAGCTTCTGCACAGCAAGGCCAGTCTACTAATATCTATGGTCGAAGTTCCCAACCGACTGACCACCACACACACTACCCCCACCACCTAGAAATAGTAGCGGTCACACCACAGATAATACGACAGTACTAGTATCGGTAAGCGATGCTGCTGCTACTCAAGGAAGCAAACCAGCAACTTTGTTACGCCAGTAAGTAAGGAAGAAACAAGACGCCACTCGCTGTGACAAAAATACCGAGAACAAACGGCAAGAACGCGAACCGCACACGGCTCAACCACGACACAAAAGCCTGGCTTTGGAGAGGTGACGCGACCGCGAAGCATGGACTGCTGGTGAATTGTGCAGCACTGCGTTCAGAGATGAATAGTGGTTATGGACTATCATCATCGGCGAGTACGGCAACGTCCTCAACAGAGGTCCGTTCTTCCATTGTTTTAGAGACGAACAGCGGTGTCACTCCTGGTGTCAACGTGTGGTTGGTCATCAAGTATAATCTCCGGGTACAGCAGTTTGCGTTTGAAGGAATTCTGACTGCACAGTGGTACGTCAAACATATCTTGCGTCCTCGTGTGTTACCTCTTACTGGACGTTACCATCCTTTCATTTTCAAGAGGTCAGTTCTCTTCCACCCAAGCCACATGTCTGTCTCGACCGTCAGCATGATGTTGAAGGATTCCCAAGGCCAGAAAGATCCCCAGAACTGTTCTGGATACAACATGTGCGGGTCCAGCCGACACCCCCGGGATTACAAGGCTCCCAGCAGTGTTAGTGACGTCACAATAAGGGGCCCATAGCCGACGCAGCAGTCCACGGACACCTCCGTACAGACGCGCCTGATGCTAACGATCTTCTGTCCGTCATACAGAAAGGAGCGAACTATAATTCGAACCAAAGACCAAATTATATATATTCTTGTAAACAGCATAAAGGTTCATAACGAAATACCGATTACATATACGGGCAGGAATAGGTTCTAGAACTCCTCTGAAAAGTGTTTATCTTCAGCACCAGAATGAACATCAAATTGTCAGGTTTTCTAAATAGAAAAGCACTTTGTTAGTAACAGACAGCAATAATGAGACTTGCAGTTGGTGATTTCTACGTGGAAAAGGAAATAAGCTGTAGAGAGATTGAAAATGGTAAGTAAAGAGAGCCTCAGCCTTTTGCTCACATTCTTAAACGTAATGCACTTGGTTGTTTTTCATTTCCTTACCTTTCATAACATTTTTAATATTGTTTCAAGAAGTGTATCTTCAATAGCAGAGCGAACTTCAAATTGTCAGGCTTTTCTTAAAGGAAAGAGTAGTCCCTTAGTATCACAGTGCAAGACAGAATCTTGTGTTCAGTGATGTCTATGTTAAAAGGAGAATATTTGATATCTATATTTTGTTTCCATTCTTTATTACTGCGGATACACTTGTAAAAATTCTTGAAAAGAGCTGTCACCATGAACATATGAGTAAATTCACAATAGTCATGTGTTTTATGAGATAAAGCGAACTCTTGTTACCTTATTGTAAACGAAAGTTGTGAGGGTTTTGCTATGTATGACAGTGTTTAAGATAATTTACTTTCAGTGTAATAGCTTGAGAATGTTAAGTCCTGCTGTCAGTTGGCATTTGGCACCACCTGTATGCGAGTTTTAAAGCTAAATAGTGTTCTGACAATTATAAAATAGTGGCAAAGTTCCTCAATCGATTAAACTTATTCCTGACCATATATGTAATCGGTATTTCGTTATGAACCTTTATGCTGTTTACAAGAATATATATAATTTGGTCTTTGGTTCGAATTATAGTTCGCTCCTTTCTGTATGACGGACAGAAGATCGTTAGCATCAGGCGCGTCTGTACGGAGGTGTCCGTGGACTGCTGCGTCGGCTATGGGCCGCTTAGTGTGACGTCACTAACACTGCTGGGCGGCCTTGTTATTCCGGGGGTGTCGGTCCAGCTCGCACGTCAACTCTGTCCTAGTGCCAGCCTTCAGCATATCAGAGACAATCTGAAACAGTTTTGGGCCAGCTTGTCTCAGGACAGAATAAAACGGCTTTTTTTACACACTTAACAAACAAATCAGTGCATACGCTATGTCATGAAATGTATCCGGTCACCCCCAAAACATACGTTTTTCATATCGGGTGCATTGTGCTGCCACCTACAGCCAGGTACTCCATGTTAGCGACCTCAGTAGTCATTAGACATCGTGAGAGAGAAGAATGGGGTGCTCTGCGGAACTCACGGACTTTGAACGTGGTCAGGTGATAGGGTGTCACTTCTATCATACGTCTGTACACGAGGTTTCCACACTCCCAACACCCCTTGGTCCACTGTTTCGTAAGTGATAGTGAAGTGGAGACATGAAGGAACACGAGCACAAAAGCGTACAGGTCGACCTCGTCTGTTGACTGACAGAGACCGCCGACAGTTGAAGAGGGTTGTAATGTGTAATAGGCAGACATCTATCCAGACCATCACATAGCAATTCCAAACTGCATCAGGATCCACTGCAAGTACTATGGCAGTTAGGCGGGAGGTGAGAAAACTTCGATTTCATGGTCGAGCAGCTGCTCATAAGCCATACATCACGCCGGTAAATGCCAAACGACGCCTCGCTTGGTGCAAGGAGAACAAACATTGGACGACTGAACAGTGGAAAAACGTTGTGTGGAGTGATGAATCACGGTACACAATGTGGCGGTCCGATAGCAGGGTGTGGGTATGGCGAATGCCCGGTGAACGTCATCCTGCCAGCGTGTGTAGTGCCAACAGTAAAATTCGGAGGCGGTGGTGTTATGGTGTGATCGGGTTTTTTTGCGTGTCACTATCACAGTACAAACCTACATTGATGTTTTAAGCACCGTCTCGTTTCCCACTGTTATAGAGCAGCTCGGGGATGGCGATTGCATCTTTCAACACGATCGAGCACCTGTCCATAAAGTACAGTCTGTGGCGGAGTGGTTACAGGACAATAACATCCTGTAATGGACTAGCCTGCACAGAATCCTGACCTGAACCCAACAGAACACCTTTGGGACGTTTTGGAACGCAGACTTTGTGCCAGGCGTCACCGACCAACATCGATCTCTCTCCTCAGCGCAGCACTCCGTGAAGAATGGGCCGTCATTCCGCAAGAAACCTTGCAGCACCTTATTGAACGTATGCCTGCGAGAGTGGAAGCTGTCATCACGGCTAAGGGAGGGCCAACACCATATAGAATTCCAGCATTACCGATGCAGGGCACCACGAACTTTTAACTCATTTTCAGCGAAGTGTCCGGATACTTTTGATCACATAGTGTACATCCAGATCAGAGGGGACGCATAGCCGTACTGGTAACTCGATGTTGCAATCACTGAAATAACATCACGTATCCTATCAACCGATGTAGTTTGATTTCATTTTTTGCTCTCTTTCCAGGGGCTTCATTTTTTTGCCACACATTGTATTTACGAAGCAGGTGTTAGAAAAAATCGGCAGTCTAAGAGCGTGCTGACAGTCAATCCTTTGAACGTACAAACTATTCGAGTTATGATGTGATTCTTTAACTTACGCAGCTTAAGTGATAACAAAATAGTTTACGGCTGAACGACGGGACGCCAGATAGCAACATTTCGGATGGCGGCCACGTTGCAATCATCAGGTGCACTGGTGAACCGATTGCCTGCGAGCTGCCACAGGACTTACCTGTCTCTCCCCTGCGCCCTCCGACCTGGCGCATTGCATCACCACTACCGTAAGTAGTGACTGTGCGGTCCGCGCTCAGGCGTAGGCAAGGGTACAGCATCTCCCCCCCCCCCCCCCCCTTCGATACGTCCAACCGACAATTCGCTGTGTTCTCAGTTCGCGCGTTAATTCTCACTCCATAGTTATTCCTACTCTGGGGGCAAATAGAGGGTGATCAAAAAGTCAGTATATATTTGAAAACTGAATAAATTACGGGCTGGCTCTGAGCACTATGGGACTTAACATCTATGGTCATCAGTCCCCTAGAACTTAGGACTACTTAAACCTAACTAACCTAAGGACAGCACACAACACCCAGCCATCACGAGGCAGAGAAAATCCCTGACCCCGCCGGGAATCGAACCCGGGAACCCGGGCGTGGGAAGCGAGAACGCTACCGCACGACCACGAGATGCGGGCGAATAAATTACGGAATAATGTAGATAGAGAGGTACAAATTGACACACATGCCTGGAATGACATGGGGTTTTATTAAAAAAAAATACAAAAGTTCACAAAATGTCCGACAGATGGTGCTTCATCTTATCAGAATGGCAATAGTTAGCATAACAAAGTACGACAAAGCAAAGATGATGTTCTTTACAGGAAATGCTCAATATGTCCACCATCATGCCTCAACAATAACTGTAGTCGAGGAATAATGTTGTGAACAGCACAGTAAAGCATGTCCGGAGTTATGGTGAGGCATTGGCGTCGGATTTTGTCTTTCAGCATCCCTAGAGATGTCGGTCGATCACGATACACTTGCGACTTGTGGTAACCCCCAAAGCCAATAATCGCACGCACTGAGGTCTAGGGACCTGGGAGGCCTAGCATGACGAAAGTGGCGGCTGAGCACACGATCATCACCAAACGATTCGCGCAAGAGATCTTTCACGCGTCTAGCAAATTTTTTTGGTTCTAGTAAAACCCCATGTCATTACAAGCATTATTCCGTGGTTTATTAAGTTTTCAATTTTATACTGACTTTTTGATCACCCGGTATTTTCATTCGTCGTCTGTGAAGCATCGCTGTTATTTTAGAACAACAACAGATTTTCGCCGAATTTCACGAAATACACAGCTTATGGAAGCACTAGCACGACGAAATTCTGCAGACCAGCTATAAAGATTCTTTTCTGAAGGTGACTGATTAGCGAAAGTTGAACGAAGATATTCTAAGCTTTATTGTTAAGGTGACCTTTACGACAATCTTAAGATATACTCGGAAAAATCGACGTACCAGAAAGGAATTACCCGAATGGGTTGGAAATCAGTAGCTGTGGTGTACATGTACAAACAAATGATTAGAACTTCAGAAACATTGGATGATTTATTAAAGAGAATGGTCTTCACAAATTTAGTGAGTCAATAACGAGTTGGTCCACCTCTGACCCTTACGCAATCAGTTTTTTCGGCTTGGCATAGATTAACAGAGTTGTTGGAAATCCTCCTGAGCGATACCGTGGCAATTTATGTCCAACTGGCACTTCAGATCGTTAACATCCTGGCAACACGCACACACAGAAATCTATGCGGATGGAATAAATCCAAACAAATACTTCTCATCGCGATGTTCGTTTTATGGCGATTGTCAACGTGGAACGTAAGTTCATTTTTCCTTACAAAGTAGCTGTTTTGCAATTTAACTCATCAGATTCAAATGAACTGTTTACAAACACGCACATTAACAAAAGAGAAATGTGAGTTTCAAAAACTGTTCTCATTTGGCGATTAAAATGAGTTGCCTGTAATTGAAACTACTTATCGGATTTCTGTGGGCTTACTCAATAAATTTCGAAATAAATCACAAACGCGGTTTTATGATTGTTTATCAATCATTACACTACATTTCACTAGAATGAGTGGTCTTTTATGAGATGAAAGCGATGATAATAATAATAATAATAATAATAATAATAATAATAATAATAATAATAATAATGTGATGTGATATTATTTGAATTTGTTTGGATATTAAGTGTGGTTTCCCAATTTTTCATTATTATGTTGAGGAACTGTATCAATTTAGGATCTACTTTGTATATTTCCAATATTTGTAGTAACCATGAGTGGGGTACTATCAAAAGCTTTTTGGTAACCAATGTATGCGTAGTGTAGCGACCTTTGTTTAGTTTTAGCTTGATATGTCACCTCTGCATCTATTATCAGTTGCTCTTTACATCCTCGTGCTCCTTTGCAGCAGCCTTTTTGTTCTTCATTTATAATTTTGTTCTGTGTTGCATGTGTCATTAATTTCTGTGTAATGACTGAAGTTAATATTTTGTATATTATTGGTAGGCATGTTATGGGGCGATATTTTGCTGGGTTTGCTGTGCCTGCTTGATCTTTAGGTTTTAGATAAGTTATTCCTTCTGGAAGTGTATCAGGGACTGTGTATGGGTCTGCAATGTAACTGTTAAATAATTTAGTTAGATGTGAATGTGTTGAGGTGAACTTCTTTAGCCAGAAATTTGCTATTTTATCTTTTCCAGGGGCTTTCCAATTGTGCGTGGAATTAATTGCTCGGGTGACTTCATGTTGCAAAATTATCACTTCAGGCATTTGTGGTATCATCTTGTATGAGTCTGTTTCTACTGTATCTACCGTGCATGTCTTATGTTGTACCGGATTTGTCCATACGTTGCTCCAGAAGTGTTCCATGTCTGTTATGTTTGGTGGACTGTCTATTTTAATGTGTGTGTTACCTATTGTCTGATAAAATTTCTTTTGGTTTGTGTTGAATGTTTGGTTTTGATTCCTTCTATTTTCACTTTTTTGTATCTTCTTAGTTGTAACTCTTCCATAGTTGTATTTTCATTTATTTTGTTGTGTATGATTGTGTTGATAGTTGTTATTGTTATTTCGACTAGTGGCTTATTTGGTAGTCTATGCAAGAATGGTCTAATGTCTGTATTTGTGGAAAGAAATAATGATGTACAACCCGAAAAACATGGTATTTATACCCGAGTCCATCAATATTTTTGGACCACTTAATTATATTAACGGACAGCCTCTAAGTATTGACAGGAGCGAAAAACTTTAGTTACATAACGTACACCCAATTAAACTATTATTAGCTGCAACGTTCAATGTATTTGATACAAGAACATTAATCACAGTCATCGACTGTACTACGTTTGTTGTTCTGTACTATAATTTTTCAAGGTCATTATCATGAGTGTGTGTGATGTCCTTAGGTTAGTAAGGTTTAAGTAGTTTTAAGTTCTAGGGGACTGATGACCTCAGAAGTGAAGTCCCATAGTGCTCAGAGCCAAGGTCATTATCCTTTTTAATTGCACTTTTAACTTTAACACACCACGTCTGTTCTTCGAGTGACACAGGTACGCTTGCACGTTGCATTAAAATTCTGCGATCAGACTGCCTGCACAATAACCAGTTACCTACACGCTATCCGGGGGCAGTTAAAGCCATTTCAACCGTCTTATCACAGGTTGTCAGTTCGTACGATGGAAAGAATAAAATTAGTTGTGAGTTGTTTCACGCGGCCCCTGTAAGCAAAAGGAGAAACATCGCGATTTATTGCGAGAACTATTGGTGTCAGCGTAACGACCTATATGTCTTTCCCTCTTAGCTCTGAGAAAAAACGAGCAAACTATACAGAAACATGAGGGTGCGCGGTTTTAATGGCGGAAATCCATCAGCTGCCCGATGTGCATTAAAATTTCCAGCCGGGGGCAGCGGGCGCGTAACGTGCTGAAGTGCATTTCCAATTCTCTCAACGCGAGCGAATAAACGCCGCGAGATTCAATTCGGGCTGCTCAGCTATTTTTTTCCTTTTTTCTGGTTCTCTTCCAGTAGCGCGCATGATAGAATAAAATATAGCAGCAAAAACTGAAATAAAAAAAAGCAGCTATCGAATAATGTCGCGTCGTTCGAGCAGAGCCGGCGATATCCGACACGGCAGCCCAGACGTAACACGCTATGCCACTCAGCTGAGGCGTGGAGAGCTCCCACCCGAGCAATCCAGACAACCTCGTTCCAGTTCGTGCTGTTTGGCGACTGATATACCACTTGCACCTCTCGATATATTAAAACTTAGAGAGCGCGTGATATAACGGCTTCGTGTTTTGTTTTGTGTTTGCTTTTATGAACATCGCACACTGACCGACAACATCTACATCGACATACATATTCCGCAAGTCACGGCACGGTGCGTGGCGGAGGGTACCCTGTACGCTATTAGACAGTTTCCTTTTGGGTTCCATCCACAAATAGAGCCAGGGAAAAACAACTGACTACATGCTTCCCTAAGAGCCGTGATTTCTCTCGTCTTTGTGGTACTTACGCGAATGGACACGTTTTGCAGTCAGTTTCAAATGCCGATTGTCTAAAGTTTCTCGATATTGTTCCTCGAAAACATCGCCTTCCCTCCAGGAATTCCCATTTGAGTTCCTCAAGCATTTTCGCAATGCCTGCATGTTATTCAATTATAATGGTAAGAAATGTAGCAGCCCCCCTCTGAATTGCTACGACTTCCTCTAATCGGAGCTGGCGCGAATCCCAAACACTCAAGCACAAAATAAGAATGGGTCGAACTAATGTTCTACACTGAAGCGCCAAAGAAACTGGTATAGTCATGCGTATTCAAATACAAAGATACGTAAACAGGCAGAATACGGCGCTACGGTCGGCAACGCCTATATAAGACATAGTCCAGTGAAACTGTCAGAAAAAAAGCCTGTACCTTGCAAAAGGTGGGGTAGAAGATTTTATTTTTTTAACTCGTTCATATTGTTGGAAAGGTTAGAAAACCAAGTTTTGCCAACAAAATTTCTCTTGGGAAAACTTTCTGCAGTCAAAAAACTTCGAAAATTTCGGACTTTTTTCATTTTCAAAATATCTCAGTTTCATTTGCTCCTATCGCTTTGATGTCTATTTTCTTTTTTAAAGAGCACAAAATTCTCTACAAATTGGATTTTTACCTTTTTTCTACTCCCAGTATCTAAGGTGCTACAGCGCATCAAAAAATACCAATTTTTCAAATTTCGAGCAAAGAATAGTTGGTGACAATTTCCACGATGTAAAGTTCCGTAGAAAAGATAAAGTTGTGACTCTCCTTTCTGCGTTCAATCCTGTAAAAGCTGGGAGCACTAAAATTACTCCTGTTGATCCTTTAACTCTTTTCCAAAGGATTTGTTTAATGAAACAAAGTGAAGAAGAGTTAAAAGCCTTTCTGAAATATGAACTTGCTCCTTACCCAGTGTCCCTATTCTCAGAAAAAGTCATGCGAAAAGGAACAAAATCTTCATTCTACAATGCCTTCGTTCCAGTGGAAGATGTGAAGTCATGTGGACCGAGTAAATTTTTTGTCATTGATGGAGAGGGTACCTTATCCACAAAGTGACTTGGACTCGAAACGCTTGCTTCAAGTCAATAGCCCAAAGCTATGTTTCTTACCTGCAACGTCATTTTGGATCTCAATTTGCTATTGTACTTGATGGGTATCCATGTGAGGGAGACAAATGTAGCACAAAGAGTGCTGAGAGGATTCGTAGGTCCAAACAACATTCTTCGGTTGACGTTGTGGTTGAATCAGAGATGGTGAACCAAGTCCCTCAGGACAAGTTCTTGTGCAACGAACGAAACAAGATGCGTTTGATCACACTTCTTAAAATTGAATTTCTGGAGTGTACCATTGAAGTGCACCAGGCACAAGAAGATGCTGACGTTATAATTGTAACATCTGCCATTTCAAGAACCAAAGATTTTGGAAGTGTTGTCATTGTAGGAGAAGATGTTGACCTGCTTGTGCTCATGACCGGTTTGGGGCAAGGCACTGAAAACTTATATTACTTAAAGCCAGGAAGAGGAAATGCAGAAGAGAAGTGGTTTTCCATTGCATCTTACAAGTTTGACGGTGAATATATTCTGTTCACTCACGCCTTCAACAGATGTGATACAACATCTGCTTTTTTTGGTCAAAGAAAAATTAAGTGCTGCAATATTGTTGCGAAAAATGAACACCTAACCTCAGCGCTTTCACGTTCAATAAACCACATGCTACCCATGAAGAAATAATAACTGCAGGAGAACAGGTTACTATCGCATTGTATAGTGGAGGTGTCAGCAGTTCCCACACACTAGACCATTTGCGGTGCCAGCTATTCGCCAAGTCCGCCACAAAAAGCAAACTGAATCTTGCACGGTTGCCAGCTACACAAGGTGCTGCACAACATCATTCGTTGCGGACTTACCAACAAGTCCAAAGTTGGATGGGAAACTGGGAACCTCCTGAGAAATGGGGCTGGAATCACAGTGACCACGGTCCAGTACCCGTTATAATGAGCCAAGATCCAGCACCTGAAGCACTTCTTCACATTGTTTCATGCTCATGCAAGCTGAACTGTGGCGGAGCGAGCTCCTGCAGAAAAGTGGGTTTGAAATGTTCTTCAATTTGCAAGAAATGTATTGGGGTCAACTGTGAAAACGTGCCAAAATTTTTATATGAAGACAGTGAAGAAGATGTTATGGAGGATGTTGAGGAAAACGCTGACGAAACCAACGAACTTGCTGAGGCTGACTCGGTGTTTAAAGAAGAGGTCAATCTGGGATCAACTCTATGTACAGACCCTGAATCCGTAACTCAAGGTATTTCTGGTGACACTGAAGAACCTGGCCCATCAAAACGTTGGAAGTGATGCTCATATCTGACTCAAGTGCGCTAAGTGCAATATTACAAGTATTACACACCCAGAACTGTCAACATTTTTTAGTAACTGACAATGCATTTTAATTGTAATAAAGCTACTTATTTTTAATGTCAACTGTGTGGCTTTTATACACAAGAATAATTACCTACCTAATAAGTTGCCTATTGCAGCTAATAATAGTTCAGTTTCCTGAGACAATTTATTTTGTGTGCGTGTGTATGTGTGTCTGCGCGCGCGCGTGTGTGTGTGTGTGTGTGTGTGTGTGTGTGTGTGTGTGTGTGTGTGTGTGTGTGTGTTTTTGTTTATGTCTCTTAATGATGTATTTTTATATTTATAGTTTTACAAATACCAGGGCTGAGGTGGCCCATAGTGAACTTCAGGTAGTGATGTAAGAATCACAATAGTTGGGTGGCCAGCAATCATGTTGCAGACAGAGAAATTGAATACCTGAAAGTGAGGTGGTAAATTCCAACTTAAAACATGATGTATAATGTATTTAAACTACACAAACAGAAACTGAAAAAATAGTGTTAAGAAGTAAGGTATCTTGCCACTATGCTCAAAATTTGAAAAATTGGTATTTTTTGAGGCGCTGTAGCGCCTTAGATATTGGGAGTAGAAAAAATGGCAAGAATCAAATTTGCAGAGAATTTTGTGCTCTTTAAAAAAGAAAATAGACGTTAAAGCGATAGGAGCAAATAAAACTGAGATATTTTGAAAAAACTGAAAAAAGTCCGAAATTTTCAAAGTTTTTTGACTGCAGGAAGTTTTCCTAAGCGAAATTTTGTTGGCAAAACTCGATTTTCTAATCTTTCCAACCATATGAACGAGTTGAAAAAATAAACTGTTCTACCGCACCTTTTGCAAGGTATATCTACTATTTGACTGGACCAGGCCCCCACAACCGCTCGAGTGGTCTACTGTGAAGCGCGGACAAATTGAATAGCTGGGCGGCGGCAATTAGAGTGGTAAACTGACGCGCGGAGTTCGAATGTTTATACATCGCTTTTCGTTATAAAATGCCTTCCCTTGAGTTAGGTCGCAAACATAATGCCTCATTTAAATGCTTTACTACAATATACTTTTTAATTTATGAACAAACAGCAACTAGTCACTGTTTATGAATTTATCTTACGTACTACATGGAATCTGCCGTAGCTAAAAGTTATGTACTGGACCCCTAGCATTTTTCGTAGTTCATTTACGATAGATGTACGCAAAATGCATCAAAATACTCGAAGATTTGCCCAGTATATTAATAGATATTTTCTGATTCTACCTTGCTTTTGATTTTATGACGAGAAGTGCGTTTTATATGGCATAGTGCTTTCGCAACTCAAGACCAAATTATCAAGTTTCAACCTAATCTAGACCATTAAAACACTACCGATCAGCCAACATTCTTCAAAATGATCAGAACATATAAAATGGTATTCTGTCGGTCGGAAATCTTGCCTCCTGACAGCATGTAACCATTTTTGTAACAGCTGCGGTTTTGAGAAAGGAAACCTGGAAATAGATGCACAGACAATATGCTAATACCGTGTTACAAAAACATTTATTAAGCAAGTGCACTGACATACAAAACAACTTGAAATATTCACACATATCTGTGAAATGTAATATTTTCTCGAATTTATTTGTACAATTAATCGCTGCACAACACTTCACCTTTGTACTTCTTTTGATTGGAACGTACAGACAGTAGACTCACGAGTAACAAATACTGTATGTACGCCCCAACAAATATACGACGTTGAATCTGGGTCTTCATAAACAACAATACAACACAACACATCAGACTACAACCACTATAATGGCGTCCAGCCGAAGGTTGAAATTATCCCGCGACTGCAGCGCCATCAGTAAGTCTAGTTATTTTTTTACAAGGTCTTTGGACTGGACTAACAAGTGTCTGCCGCATTGTTAGATCGGATACTGCTGCTACAATGGCAGGTTATCAAGATTCACGTGAGTCTGAACGTAGTATTAAAGTAGGTGCACAAGCGATAGGACACAGCGTCTCCGAGGTAGCGATGAAGTTGGGATTTTCACGTACGACCACTTCACGGATATACCGCGAATATCAGGAATCCGATAAAACAACAAATATCCGACATTGCTGCGTCCGGAAAAAGATCCTACAATACGCGACAACGACGAGTGAAGAGAATCTTTCACAGTGACAGAAGTGCAACGATTCCGCAAATTGCTGCAGATTTCAATGCGGGGCTATCAACAAGTGTCAGCATGCGAAACAGTCAACGAAACATCATCGATATGGGCTTTTGGATCCGAACGCCCATTCATGTACCGTTGATGACCGCACGACACAAAGCTTTGCGCTTCGCTTGGACCGTCAACACCGACACTGGATTGTTGACGACTGGAAACATGTTACCTGGTCGGGCGAGTATCGTTTCAAAGTGCATCGAGCGGATGGCCGTGCACAGGTGTGGAGGAAACCTCATGAATCCATGGACCCTGCATGTCAGCAGCGCACTGTTCAAGCTGGTGGAAGCTCTGTAATGGTGTAGGGCACGTGCAGTTGGAGTGTTTGGGACCTCTGACACATCTAGATACGACTCTGACAAGTGACACATACATAAACATCCTGTCTGATCCATTCATGCCCATAGTACATTCCGACGGACTTGGGCAACTCCAGCAGGACACTGCTACACCTCACACGTCCAGAATTGCTACAGAATGGCTCCAAGAACACTCTTCCGAGTTTAAACACTTCAACTGGCCACCAAATTACCCAGACATGAACATGATTGAGCATATCTGGAATGCTTTGCAACGTGCTGTTCAGAAGAGATTCCATCTCCTCGTACTCTTACTGATTTATGGATATCCCTGCAAGATTCATGGTGTAAATTCCCTCCAGCAGTACTTCAGACACTAGTCGAGTCCATGGCACGTAGTGTAACGTCACTTCTGCGAGCTCGCGGTGGCCCTGCATGGTATTAGGGAGGTGTACCAGTTTCTTTGTCTCTTCATTGTATATGCGGCATCCTTTCCTGCTGAAACAAAGATTCCTAAAATTCTCCCAATAAACCGAAGTCTTTCCTTATCACTATCCTCACATGGTTGTTCCATTACATATCTCTCTACATCACTACACCCAGATATTTAAACGACATGCCAGTGTCAAGCAAGATGCTTGTACTCTAACATTAAGAATTTGTTGTCCCTACTCATCCGCATTGACTTACATTTTCTGCCTTTAAAACTAGCTGCCATTCATCATACAAATTCGAAATTTTGTCTAAGTCATCTTGTATTTGTATCCTCCTACATTCACTCGACAACGACACCTTCCCATGCACTACAGAATCATCAGCAATCAGCTGCATACTGATGTTTACCTTTATATATATCCCTCTCTATCAAAGGTACGGCCAAACTTTCAGGAAACATTCCTCACACACAAATAAAGAAAAGATTTTATGTGGACATGTGTCAGGAAACGCTTAGTTTCCATGTTAGAGCTCATTTTAGTATGTACAGTAATTGCTCGATTCACCACCAGTTGGCCCAATTGAAGGAAGGTAATGTTGACTTCGGTGCTTGTGTTGACATGCGACTCACTGCTCTACAGTACTAGCATCAAGCACATCAGTACGTAGCATCAACAGGTTAGTGTTCATCACGAACGTGGTTTTGCAGACAGTGCAATGTTTACAAATGCGGAGTAGGCAGATGCCCATTTGATGTATGGATTAGCACGGGGCAATAGCCGTGGCGCTGTACGTTTGTATCGAGACAGATTTCCAAAACGAAGGTGTCCCGACAGGAAGACGTTCGAAGCAATTGATCGGCGTCTTAGGGAGCACGGAACATTCCAGCCTATGAGTCGCGACTGGGGAAGACCTAGAACGACGAGGACGCCTGCAATGGACGAGGCAGTTCTTCGTGCAGTTGACGATAACCCTAATGTCAGCGTCAGAGCAGTTGCTGCTGTACAGGGTAACGTTGACCTCGTCAGTGTATGGAGAGTGCTCCGGGAGAACCAGTTGTTTCCGTCCCATGTACAGCGTGTGCAGGCACTATCAGCAGCTGATTGGCCTCCACGGATACACTTCTGCGAATGGTTCATCCAACAATGTGTCAATCCTCATTTCAGTGCAAATGTTCTCTTTACGGATGAGACTTCATTCCAACGTGATCAAATTCTAAATTTTCACAGTCAACATGTGTGGGCTGACGGAAATCCGCACGCAATTGTGCAATCACGTCATCGACACAGATTTTCTGTGAACATTTGGGCAGGCATTGTTGGTGATGTCTTGATTGGGCCCCATGTTCTTCCACCTACGCTCAATGGAGCACGTTATCATGATTTCATACGGGATACACTACCTGTGGTGCTAGAACATGTGCCTTTACAAATACGACATAACATGTGGTTCATGCACGATAGAGCTCCTGCACATTTCAGTCGAAGTGTTCGTACGCTTCTCAACAACAGATTCGGTGACCGATGGATTGGTAGAGGCGGACCAGTTCCATGGCCTCCAAGCTCTCCTGACCTCAACCCTCTTGACTTTCATTTAAGGGTGCATTTGAAAGCTCTTGTCTACACAACCCCGGTACCAAATGTAGAGACTCTTCGTGCTCGTATTGTGGATGGCTGTGATACAATACGCCATTCTCCAGGAC